>NC_090747.1:34110487-34112987 GCF_036898095.1 Palaemon carinicauda | reverse complement strand
AATTTTTTCTAAAAACTTCTTGACTTGATTATAATAGAGGTTCAGAGGGAACCCATTGGTAATAAAAAATTATTTTAGAAAATTTTCTTCCTCATGAAACCCCAGATAAGTTGAACATGCATGATAACATTGGTTGATTTTAGAGCTAGTTGATCAATTCGTGAACTATGTACTTAGGATGATTTTATTAATTTTATTAATTTTACATATGATAATTGCAGATAGGCTGAAGATGACATTAGTTATGTCGAAAGCTCCCGAATAAAGATGATGATAGCAGCATTGACTATTTTATTCTTATATATATATATATATATATATATATATATATATATATATATATATATATATATATATATATATATATATATATATATATATATATATATATTATTTCAAATAAGCCATATATATTAACACATTAAAGTCTGGATTCTCTTAACAACCACGGGATATAAGCACAAGGCAAAATCACCCAAAGACTATAGTATCTGACTGGCAGAGCTTCCAACCCTAGTCCAGGATACTTGTGTGGCATTGACCATACCACTCAGCCACGAAGAAGGACAAAAGTCAATGACATTTCTTCTGTACATATACCTGTCGAATTCAGGTTTTTTGTACTTAGAATTGAAATCAACCCATCTTCACCATCGTAGCTAATTGGTAGGTTTGTGACTGGACATTCGATTAATGATAAATTTTGCACATTTGAAAATGGATTTCATATTTCAAATAAGTCATATATATTAACACATTAAAGTTTCGATTCTCTTAACAACCTTGGGATCAGAGCTCCAAGCGAAATCACTCAAAGATTATAGTATCTTTCCGGGCCGTCTTCGAAATCTGATCCAGGATACTCGTGTAACATTGACCAAACCACTAAGCCAAGAAGAAAGATAAAAGTCAATGGCACGTCTTCTGTACATATACCTGTCGAATTCAAGTATTTTGAAGTAAGAATTGAAATCAACCCATCTTCAGCATTGTGGCTAATTGGTAGGCCTAGGTTTGTGACTTGGCATTCGATTAATGATAAATTTTGCAAAAAAAAAAAAAAAAAAAAAAAAAAAAAAAAAAAAAAAAAAAAATCTGAATTCGACAGGTATATGTACAGAAGAATTGTCATTGACTTTTATCCTACTTTGAGGCTGAGTGGTATGGTCAATGTCACACAAGTATCCTGGACCAGGGTTTGAAGCTCGGCCGAACAAATACTATAGTGTTTGAGTGATTTCGCCTGGGGCTCTGATCCGAAGGTTATTAAGAGGATCTAGACTTTATTGTGTTAATATATGTGACTTATTTGAAATATGAAAAACACGAATAAATGTGCAAATTTTATCATTAATCGAATGCTAATTCACAAAACTACCTAGTAGCTACAATAGAGAAGAATGGTTGATTTCAATTCTAAGGACAAAAAACCTGAATTCGATAGGCATATGTGCAGAAGAATTTTCATTTACCTTTCTCTTCCTTCCTGTCTGAGTGGTATGGTCAATGTCACACAAGTATCCTGGACCAGGATTCGAAGCCCAGCTGGACAGATATTATAGTCTTTGAGTGATTTTGCCTGGAGCTCTGATCCCGAGGTTGTTAAGAGAATCCAGACTTTAATGTGTTAATATATATGGCTTAGTTGAAATATAAAAAATACGCATAAATGTACAAAATTTATCATTAATCGAATGCCAAGTCACAAACCTACCATTTAGCCACGATGGTGAAGATGGGTTGATTTTTATTCTATGTACAAAAAACCTGAATTCGACAGGTATATGTAGAGAAGAATTGTTATTGCCTTTTATCTTTCTTCGTGACTGAGTGGTATGGTCAATGTCACACAAGCATCCTTGACCAGGGTTCGAAGCCCGGCCTGACAGATACTTTAGTGTTTGAGTGATCTTGCCCAGGCCGAGGTTGTTAAGAGGATCTAGACTTTAATGTGTTAATATATATGGCTTATTTGAAATATGAAAAACACGTTCAAATGTGCTAATTTTATCATTAATCGAATGCCAAGTCACAAATCTACCTATTAGCTACGATGGTGAAGAATGATTGATTTCAATGCTAAGTAAAAAAACCGGAAATCGACAGGCCTATGTACAGAATTCTTTTTCTTCTTCTTCTTCTTTGTCTGCATCTTTTCCCACTTCTATGTTGGGTCGATGTTTCTGGTCAGCTTTCTCCATCTACCTCTGTCCCACACCTCATCAGCGGTTAATCCCTTTGATTGAAGGTCATCCTTGTTACAGTCCACCCACATTCACTTTGGTTTCCCTCTCCTTTCCGTTCCCTGTACCTTCATTTCTATCACTCCTCTCCCAATATACCGTTCATCTCTTCTCATGACATGACCATACCTCCTCAGTCTACTTTCTTGGATCTTATCTGATAGTTTTGTAACTCATGTGGTACCCCTATATACCTCATTCCGTATCTTATCTCTTCTTGACACCTCACAAGTCCATCTGAACATTCCCATCTCTGC
>NC_090747.1:34100487-34105487 GCF_036898095.1 Palaemon carinicauda | reverse complement strand
TGGCACTTGCTGGAGAATTGGTAATGTTACTCTACTATGAAGATGTGTTTGTGGTAGAACAAATTCAACTAATTACCGCCCAATTTTCATAACTCCCTTATTATCAAAAGTTTTTGAACATCTTTTGTCATAACGTCTCAATAGGTTTGCTGTAGGTAATCACCTGTTTCCTAGTTTCCAATTTCATTTTCTTAAAGGCCTGGGAGCATGTGATGCCCTTCTTAAAATCTCCAATGCTGTACAGAAAGCCCTTGATTATGGTCAGGAAAGTTTGTATGATCAGCCTTGATTTCAGTGCTGCTTTTGACCGTGTTAGTCATAATTCCATTGTTCTCAAACTCAAGCAATTTAGAGTGGGTCAGTCGTTTCTTAATATCATCATGTGTTTGGTCTAGAAAACAAGCCTCTTGCATATGCCGATGACGCTAATCTCTTTGCATCAATTCCATCTCATGAATGTTGATCTGGGGGTGCGTAATTCCTTAATAAAAGTTGAATCCTAACAAAACTCAAAGTATAATTGTAAGTTGGTTAAGTACCAGGGGCTCCTCAACATCTGGATCTCAGCAAGGATAATGTTTCTTTAACTTTGTATGACTTTTAAAATTTTAGGTGAGATTCTCGACGGTCAGTTTACTTTTGAAAAATACATTAGGTCTCTGACTTCTTCAATTGCAAATAAATGGCTTATTGAAAAAGTCTTTCAAGATATTTGGTGATCAATCTATTATGAACAAGTGTTTTATTCTGTCATTTTACATTGTTTCCAGTATTGTTCTCCTGCCTTGTCTTCAGCTGCCGAGTCTAATTTAAATTTGTTGGACAGGGTTTTAGGACATTTGCGTCCCGGACATTTGCGTACCGGACATTTGTGTCCCGGACAATTGTGTATCTGGACATTTGCGTCCCTGGACATTTGCGTCCCCGGACATTTGTGTACCCGGACATTTGTGTACCTAGATTATTTTCAAATAGATTCGATGGAATTGTAATTTTATTTTTGCTTAAGAGGGATATCACAAGTTTAACAAATAATTCAGAATGTATGAATATACATTTCAAGAAATTATTCTTGTTTTCAGGAGAATATTTTTCCAATAGTGGAATTACCAATTTTGTTTTTTGTTTAAAAGTAATAGTAATCAAAGATTAAAGAAAAATTATAGGTTAAACAAATAATTCAAAATGTATGGTTATTGTGAGCTATCCCTCTCAAGAAATTTATCTTGTCTTCTGGAGAATATGTATCCAAGAGTGCCAGGATTCTCTTATTAGCAGTTATACTTTTTTGCCGTGGAAGAACTCCTCGTTGAAAGTCGCTTTTTTCTTTAAGGCAATGGCCTCCTCCTTTTCAATATTTCAATTTACTTCCAGATAGAAGGGTGTTGACAGGATAAGGAATATTGCAAAGCATTATGCAATCTCTCAAAACTATTATTAGATCTTGACAACTGGTTAATAACACTTTCTCGAACATTCCATGACGCTATAGCAAAAAATGGTTCCATCCCTATTCCTCTTCGCCCTCTTATTTGGCCAATATACGTCATCTCAAAATACGCGATAAATTCTGGAGGTAAATCATGCCAGAATCAAACGCAAGGAACTTTTCCCCAGTCGCGAGAAAACTGTAGGATTCCGGAATCTCAAGATTATTTTTTTGCCGTGGGATTAGGGGTACCTTATATGACTTTTCTTTCCATCGACGTATATTTCTTCCCAGTGATGAAAAACTTGGCAGTTTTGAAATGGAATACTCATCTTCATTAGCGATCGTTTCTCCGATAAGACTTCTTGATGGTTCATACGTTAACACTGAAGTATTTTTCAACTGGGACATAGCTTCTTGTGCTTGGACTTGTGAAGCTGACGAGCCATGACTATGCTCATTATGGCATGTCGTAACTAGGTCGTTCACTATATGAATTCTTGCTTTGCAAGATCGCACTAGACACCTCCAGTGTGTTTTTGTTTCATCGGAATTTTTCTCATGATAGTGGTAACTGTGATTTTCATTGTCCACATATTTTTCCACCAGTGTTAGATTTCTGGAACTCAGCCATGGGTTCCGAATTTCGAATATATAAAATCCTAATACCAATAGATGTTTGTGTTACACACTGCTGGCGAGAACTAGAATTGCTAGCTTATTTTTCTCCTGCTTTTAGAAAAGATTTTTGTTTCATTTCTGGTAAACTACCTTTCAGCTTGTTTAAAGTTACTTAAGGTATTAATGAATGAATTTCTATACCAAACAGTTCTTGGGTTTATATATATGTTTTTTTTTTATATATATGGTAACTACCTTTAAGCTTATTATTGCTTGTTTAGAATAAAGGTAAGGTGTAACTGTGGAGAGAGAGAGAGAGATGCAGAGAGAGAGAGAGAGAGAGAGAGAGAGATTTCAAATTATGGTAAATTCAAAATAAAGGTAAGGTGTAACTGAGGAGAGAGAGAGAGAGAGAGAGAGAGAGAGAGAGAGAGAGAGAGAGAAAGAGAGAGAGAGAGAGAGAGAGAGAGAGAGAGAGAGAGAGAGAGATTTAAAAATATGGTAAATTCAAAATATTTCGGACACTTATATGTCCAGGTACACAAATGTCCGGGGACACAATTGTCCCGGTACGCAAATGTCCAAGTACGCAAATGTCCGGGGACGAAAACGTCCAGGTACGCAGATGTCCGGGACGCAAATGTCCGGTATGCAAATGTCTGGGACGTAACTGTCCGGCCACCGTTGGACAGGCACTCACGGTCCATTAAATTTCTTATTCTTGATCTAAATATTAATATCCGGCACCCGTCATTCAATTAGTTCATTATGCATGTTGCATGAGATTTTTTTTTTTATAATTCTGACTATCCTTTACATTCAGATCTTCCCGGACAGTTCCATCCGGTTCGTAATACTAGGTTTGCAGTTAATTCTAATTGTTAGGCTTTCTCCATCATGAGGCTAAATACTACACAGTACTCTAAACATTTTTTTCCAGCTGTAGACTAAAATAGGGAATTGTCTTCCTAGTTGGGTAGTTGAGTCAGTAAAACTTAAAAAGTTCAAACTCTTAGCAAATGTTTTTTTATGTTGAACAGGCTTACATAAGATCTTTTATAGTTTACATATCAAATATCGGTTTTAATGTTGTTAATATTTTCAAAATACTTTATTTAAATTTTAATTACTTTTCATATCGTTTATTTATTTCCTTATTTCCATTCCTCACTGGGTTAGTTTTTCCTCTATGATCACTTCGGATTATAGCCTCTCGCTTTTCCAACTAGGGTTGTGGCTTAGATAATAATAATAATAATAATAATAATAATAATAATAATAATAATAATAATATTAATAATAATAATAATGAAGGAGAGAGGGATTGTGAATGCCATCTACATAGTTACGAAGCTACAGGAAAAGAGGCGAGAGGAAAGTAAAAATTCTTCTGTAATTCTATAGATTTAGAGAAGGCTTTTGATAGGATACTAGGAAAAAAAAATATATTTTGGTGTTTGAGGAATAAGAGAGTCCAGGAAAAGTTAGAACCGTAAAGATGATATGCAAATGAACAATAACAAAAGTAATAACAACTGTTGGAGAAACAGAAAACATTTTAATTAATGTTGCATGACACCCTTAAGGCTACATATTTGTTATTGACCTTTGATTTATTAAGGGAAGTGATCGGAAATGAAGAGTTAATGAGAGTTACTATCCGTAGATGATTTGTTGACTGCCAATGAAAATAAGGATGGCTTACAGAAAAAGGGTTATAGAGTGGCAATAGGAAGGAGAGAAGGGTAGGAAGAGGGTTAATATAAATAATACTGAAGCCTAAGTGAACAGTAAGGAAGATGGAGACAAGAAGATAAAGCTTTAGTTATAAAGCAGGTGGCACATTTCAGATACCAAGATATACTCTAAGTCGGGAGGGAGGATGTAAGGTGCGATTTAAAATAGGATAAAAGCCAGCATGGGGGAAGTTGAGGAAAGGGTTTAAATCTTGTCCATTTTATAAGTGTCAGCTAATGAGAAAACAATGTGACGTAATTAAACGCCTCAGTTTTCGCAATACTTATTCTGCATCATTAATTTTGCAATTTACATATGGACACAATGGATTCTAGTTGGAAATAACCAGGATTGATCAATTATCCTAAAGGTTGTTAGTATGGTGTCGAGCTTTAACGATTTCTAAAATAATTCAATTTTTTTATTCATTTATTTATCTATTTATTTATTTATTTTGCTGAACACCTAATTATTACGAAAATTGAGGCATTTGAGTCGTCGGAGAAGTGTATCCCGGTTCCTCAGTCCTCACCAATGTACGACTCAAAGTGACCCAAAAGACCGATGAGTGATTATTATTATTATTATTATTATTATTATTATTATTATTATTATTATTATTATTATTATTATTATTATTATTACTTGCTAAGCTACAACCCTAGTTGGAAAAGCAAAATGCTATAAAGCGGTGACAGGGATTGAGAATATTTATGTAGTAGTGGGTCACCGCTGTTTGGACTCCCCAATCGCGTTGGGCTTTCCTGGCTAACGTTCTGGCGAGGGTCTATTCAGATGAAACTGGAACTAAACAAGACACCTTTAATGTGAAGATCTGTTTATTACTTGAAAGTAAGAAACAAAATTTACTCGTAATTTTGCTTGATGTTGTAATGATTCATTTCCTAACTATTCAACGTCAGTTTATTGTAACTTTTCTTGAATTACACAAACAACTTAACTATTAATTGTATAAGTAAGAGCTTCCCTAGAAATCTCATTTATATATATATATATATATATATATATATAAATATATATATATATATATATATATATATATATGCAGTATATCCATCATTTGATATTACGCGCATATATAAAACTTGCAACAGCAATCCATGTTATGTAAATCATGCCACTCTTGGACATGAGAAAATTGTAGTTATTATGGAAAGCAGGTTTTGCGTTTTGCTTCTCTCCATACAAATTG
>NC_090747.1:34085487-34097987 GCF_036898095.1 Palaemon carinicauda | reverse complement strand
AACCACGGCTCTTATAATTCATTTTTAAATCCCATTTGACTTCAGAGATAGAATAAAGGACGTAAACTAACTTTAATAAATTGGAAAAATCTCTATTACATAAATGAGTGTTATCATATGTGTTTTCTTTATCAAAATCAGTTCTTTCACCTCCAATCATTTGTAACAACTACGCTGGATCATACTGTAAAATCAATCTATTAATAATTTAATCAATGTATCTAATGCTTTCATTCTTTTTATGCTGATGTAATAAAGTAAAACAAGGATGCACATCAGAAATAAAAAATCAAAGGTTTTTTTAATGCAAAGAAAGAATTATTGCTGAATTGCGAGTTTTGACAGTAAAGGCAAATATTAAAATACCCAGCAAAGGAGAAGAGCTAAAACTTCTTGGGAAGAACTCGGAAACATTCAAAGAAAATTCAAGAACACTGAACGAATTAATATGGAATCGGAAAATGGACCTCACTACCAAGGGGAATACTAATTTTCGACCTGTTGAGAGAAATGGAAGGGGTGTCTTTCAAGTGTCCCATTGTGGGAACTCATATGTAACTTTGGGATGGCAAAAAAAAAAAAAAGAAAAAAAAAAAAAAAATATGCACAGATACGCAAAGGAAGAAATTTCTCCTCTTCCGCTTCCAACTCCATTCGATTCATCTGATATTTATTCTGTGCTACCAAGATTTTTGTGATAAGAGTCGTTAACAAAACACTTGAACAGCAATTGCAATGTAATATTTACGGAAGACGAAAATTACATATGGGACAATCTGGTAGCATTCCAACAATTCATCATATAAATCTTACAAAGAGACCTAAGTATCATAAGACCGCACTATGCAACTGGAAAGTGACAAATGCAGAGCAGGTAATAATCTCACCATGTCATGAGATTCAGTGTTCGAAGTTCAGCTCTAATTGAATCTACATAAATTTATCTCTGCTATGCTTCATTGTGGTCCGTTACCGGAACATGCAACCATCTGTCTCTGTCTCTCTCTCTCTCTCTCTCTCTCTCTCTCTCTCTCTCTCTCTCTCTCGAAGAAGAAGAAGAAGAAGAAGAAGAAGAAGAAGAAGAAGAAGATATTAAGGCAATAAACTGGAATATCCTGACATGGTGTCAGGCAACAACTCCAGGCTATGACAAACACTGCTAAAAATTTGCCGTAAAAACAAAAACAAATAGTAAACATCCCAGAATAACTGTTCCCAGGGTTTTAACATTATAATAACGGTTATAATGACGTAAAGGAGTAATATTACTGACACCAACCCGTCAAAGCTAATAACAAATTACGGTAGGAATTACTATCGGTTGTATTTTACTGAAATACGTCTGGGAACAGAATATTTTTTACGGAGAAATTCGGGTTAAAATTATTTTGTTTTCATTTTTTTCCCCTTTTTTTCTAATAGTGGACAGATGATTTGATATTTAGGTCCTTTAACCTAAACGGGTATAAAAAGTCGACAATTTCTTGGCATATCTATGATAAGGATTAAATACATGCATACATCAATACATACACTTTCAATAGTGTATGGTTTCAATAACAAAAAGTGGGAGCTATATTTCTTAATAAAATTTAGAATATCTCATTTCACGTAATCTATAATAACCTTGAAATATTTTGATTACTCTATATATGAAACTCGTGATGAGATTATTATATGGGAATTATAGGATACTAAAAGTAAAACATCATGGATAAAGTTAGATAATATGGTAAAAAAAATTGTTTTGCTATGAAATTGCTCAGAAATTAATTAAACATTATTATAAATATTTTATTTTTATTATAGTATAAACCAGGATGAAAAGTCAGGAAATGCCAATTTTGATGATGTGAAGAAAGAAGTTATCTTTTGCATCTAGTGGGAAGGATATGACGTCGTAGATGATAAGGTTACAAGCGGCGATAAAGAGAGAAAAAAAGAGATTCTGCCTTAGGCTGGGATGATGTTCTTATGAGGAAGAACATGTCTTAATAAACAAGTGCAGTACTTGAGTACAGCTTTCTCAACGGGAAGTCAACTTGAAATGTGTATCGAGATAAGATGTCAGTAAATATATACAGAAAAAGAAGTGTTGATAGGAAGAACAATAAAGACAGGATGGTGCGGAGGAATTGTCACAAAGATAGCATGATAGGTGGAAAGTGTAATCGTGTTCATCCAATACTCTGTTTTCTTGGTATCAGAATGGGAATATGATTTCTTTTTTTCATATTTATGAGGCGTTTTTTTTTTAGTCTCTCACGGACCGTTCAAGCAATATTCCAGTGTACTATCAAATATACAGAGTGGGTGCTTTATTTGACAATGCATTGAACATTATGTGTAAATTGTTAAAAGACAAATTACAAGGTAAAGCTAAATACTTTATTATTTTTCGTTCACTACTAGGCTCCAGGAGATAGATTCTAAGTAAAAAGAAAAAATCTGGAAGTAGGATTTTATGAGCAATTAGGCATCCCTAAAAGTAAAAGTAAATATATATCATAATATATGACATCATACATTCAAAGTAAAAAAAAAAATATAAACAAACATTCGAATGGGAAATTGTAAAAAAAAAAAATAATATATAAACCTTTCCTGACTTCTTTTCGTAAAAGTAATAAAATGCATGCAGGTAAATGGTAGGGTTTATTAAGTTGATTTATTGCCGTTGCTACAAGTGTAGATTCAAAGTACAAATAACATTTTCCTAAATGAAAGTCTCAAATCAGTTTGAATTCCAGTTGTTCTGTTTCATTCTGTCTTATTAATACTGATATTTTTTGCGGAAACACAATTTCGTCTTTTAAATCACTGATCGGGGTTTCAGAAATTTACACTACACTCAGCTACCTTCCTCGACACGCCCAAAGACAATCTTTCTTCACATAGTATTCATTCTACTTTCTCAATTCTAACCTTCTACCTCTTCTACCTTTATAATACTAAGACCTTCTCAAAAACACTAAATTCAGGAACACCTCATTAAAGATTTCCATATTACTCGAGAGAACCTTAATTCATATACTAATATTTGTGAACGTACTCTTCATTCTATCTTCTTTTTTTATATTTTCGTAGTATTTCTTTGCATATTATTTAATGAGTTATTTTTAGTATATATATATATATATATATATATATAAATAGATATATATATATATATATATATATATATATATATATATATATATATATATCCCCCCCCTCTCTCTCTCTCTCTCTCTCTCTCTCTCTCTCTCTCTATATATATATATATATATATATATATATATATATATATGTATTTATATATATATATATATATATATACATATATATGTGTGTGTGTATATATTTACGTATATATATTATTATTATTATTATTACTTACTAAGCTACAACCCTAGTTGGAAAAGCAGTATGCTATAAGCCCAGGGGCTCCAACAGGGAAAATAGCTCAGTGCAGAAAGAAAAAAGGAAAATAAAATATTCTAAGAAGAGTAACAACAATAAATATCTCCTATATAAACTATAAAAACTTTAACAAAACAAGAGGAAGAGAAATAAGATAGGAGAGTGTGCTCGAGTGTACCCTTAAGCAAGAGAACTCTAACCCAAGACAGTGAAAGGCCATGGTACAGAGGCTATGGCACTACCCAAGACTAGAGAACAGTGGTTTGATTTTAGAGTGTCCTTCTCCTAGAAGAGCTGCTTACCATAGCTAAAGAGTCTCTTCTACCCTTACCAAGAGGAAAGTGGCACTGAACAATTACAGTGCAGTAACCCCTTGGGTGATGAAGAATTGTTTGGTAATCTGTGTTGTCAGGTGTATGAGGATAGAGGAGAATATGTAAAGAATATGCCAGACTATTCAGTGTGTATGTAGGCAAAGGGAAAATGAACCGTAACCAGAGAGGAGGATCCAATGTAGTACTGTCTGGCCAGTCAAAAGACCCCATAACTCTCTAGCGGTAGTATCTCAACGGGTGGCTGGTGCCCTGGCCAACCTACTACCTATATATATATATATATATATATATTATAAATAATATATATATATATATATATATATATATATATGTATGCATATATTATAAATAATATATATATATATATATATATATGTATCTATCTATCTATCTATCTTTCTATCTAAATATCTATCTATGTATATATATATATATATATACATATATATATGTATATATACGTATATATGTATATATATATATATATATGTATATGTATATATATATATATATATATATTCTGTATATATATATATATATATATATAGTTTTATATATATATATATATATATAGTTTTATATACTATATATATATATATATATATATGTATATATATATATATATATATATATACACATATATATATATATATATATATATATATATATATATACATATATATATACTGTATGTGTGTTTGTGTGTGTGATAACCTTTTAGACGAAATTGCCAAACTTTTATTTTTGAGAGTATCTAAAATGTAATCGATATTGAATGCTATGAAAAACACTATCGAATATACATTTGACAATAATAAACTAACTTTAAGATAAGATAACATTACAGGTAATGATGGAAGTTTTCATTTCAGCTTTTATACCAAAATTCCACCGTAGACATAAGGTTCTTATAAGAATGCTGTTTGCACATTATATATGCAAGCAACAATGTCCAGGAATTGTGCAAAGGCAACCACCCCTGTTTTCATCCAAACGTTAATGACTACCTGCATAGCTTTTACTTTAAATACACAGTTAAATTGGTGCGATATAATTTATAAAGAATTTTCAGTTTGAAGTGATGCTATTTTCCGCTATTCTTCTGATACAATATGAGAATTGTTTCTTAGTTCAAGCAAAGGGAACATTGTTAGTAAAGTTCCATTGCAATTTCTCCTTTTGCTTCGTGGGCGATCAAGTAAAAAGGAAAGATTTAAGTCTTATGTTTTTAGTTCATTTAGGCTAGTTGTAGTCAAATAGCTTTAGAAAACCATGTCAGGGAAAAGATGTTGAGAACAATCCTATGCATTTTCTATGTAGAAAGAAGTATTGAATACTCTTACTTATTTAGCTCCACAAAAAATAATTCATCCTAGAGTTTTTCAGCAAAATTGACAAACAATGCTGTATTTATACATACACAAACACACAACACACACACAATATATATATATATATATATATATATATATATATATGTATATATATATATATATATATATATAATGGATTTTGAGCGAAGCAAAAAATCTATTTTTGGGTGAGGTAGCCATGTCGTCCTGATGGAAGTTCCTATTAGGTAGCTTCCTAGGGTATATTTGACTACAGTGATATTCCCATAGAATTTTACTTTAAGGTGTCCAGAATTTCTAACTCTTGGAGCGAATATCCCTAAATAATCTCACAGGGATATCGCATAATATCAGAGGACGTATTCTTGACATGTCACATAGCTATCTTCACCCCGAACTGTATTAACGCTTTGAGGGGTTACAGTGACAAGAATCTGAAACGAGAATGAAAAGAGAGCCGTTCATAAGGCATTTCTCCTATTACGTTACCAGTGTGTATCTGATGAAGGCGGTAGCGCCCAATTTATTCCTTGTAGCGATATGCGAGGTGCTACAGATACTGTACTATAGGGAGGGGTCAATAAGCCCTTTTACAATAAAAGGAAGGGCGGGTCCATCAGGACGACATGGCTACCTAACCCAAAAATAGATTTTTCTCTTCGCTCAAAATCCGTTTTTTGGGCTCAGCCCATGTCGTCCTGATGGAAGTTTACCAGAGCATTACTGTATCTGTGGTTTCTCAATCGATGCCGTACTCTCAAGAAAGTATTTTCCTGGTCCGTCTAGACCTAGAGACCTATGATGTTACCGTCATACATCATTTCATCTAAGCATGAACTATGTTAGTGCTTCCTGCCCCCTACAGGGAAGAGTCGTACTAGACACTGGAAAAAGTCTCGAGGAGTACATAATAACTATGGATGACAAAATGACAAGCTTGTATAGTGGTCTCGCCCTATACAATATAAAGCAAAGTCACCAATGTCAGTATGAATTAGTGACACCTTCCCCAATGTGACTACTCTTATAAACTATTGGATAATGGTTGTATCCGCATAGGAACAAATTTTGCCTCTCTGGCACCAACCCGTTAGGGTACCACGTCAACCCTTCCGAGGAAGGGTTAGGGTGAGTGGACTTTTGCTTGAATCAGGGAATAGTCTTGAAAGACATACCATGATAAAAATATCCATATTTTAATCTTAATGCTCAGTACATTTCTAATAAAATGAGTGTGGGCGAATAAGACGCATGGTTCACTATGAACTAGTTTATTAAAATTCAATAAACATACATATCAGATGAACATTTATAAGATTTATAAAATGTGGATGATATGCGTTAAGGCATAAAGAAAAACAGTCAACAGAAAATATTGTTTCGCCTACTAGGAAACAGATTTGCCACTTCAATTGAATTATTAATAATAATGATATAGTCTGTATACTGTTTATTTACACTAGCGTAAAAAACACTTGGTACAAGTGTCCGTATTATGCTATAGTTCACCGACGTCAATGGAACAGTTCGTAAGGACACTTTCGTGGCCTATCGCTCAGCGTGTAGTAACATACAGTGACTACACATGCACCCTCTTAATTAATCGTCTCAAATTAATTACACTGTTCCTCGCAGACTTAAATCAGAAGGTTAAAGAATTCTTCCTGCTGCTACCACAGATCTCTTAAGTTGCTCCACTTGCTTCGCATAATGCATAAAGAACGCCTTGGATGACTACCTACCGGTGTGCAAACAAGGATGTTCAAAGTCCATATAATTAAAGAAATTTTATGGAAGAGGCAACTTTCCTCGGATCATGACTAACGGGTGTACTGTCTGGATCCATTCTGTGAATAACACGGGTGAATTTCGCCCTTAGTTATAGATAACTTTGAACCCAGGGTTCCACTTCTGAACAGCTGTCCTCCCATAAAGTCTGAAGTTCTATGAAGATAGACCTTTAGACACTCCACTGGACATAGAGATGCATCTTCCTTCAGAGGGCAGATTCTCTAGGGACCCCACCTGTTGGTGGGTAGCTTGTTCCTGGTAAGAAACGTTGGGTCTGGAAATAGATTCAGTTCTACCTCCAAGAACTGGACGTGGCCTTCCTCTCTAGAGAGAGACACTATTTCACTAACTCTGGCCCCCAAAGCGAGTACAAACAGAAATATGACTTCAATTCAAAACCTCCTAAGCACATTCCTCATTGTTCATTATTTATACACAATGAAGAATCATATCTAATGACCATGCAAAGGGTCTTTGGAAGCGCTGAAGGGCTAAACCCAGCATGGACCTTTGTAGTTCATTAAGAACGTCGTTAGAAAGGTCGGCCTGTAAGGCATATGGTATCTGACTTGTCAAGGCAGGCTTGAACAATAGAATTGTGTTGGCTGCTAAACCTTGCTCATGAAGGTGAATGAAGAATGATAAATAGGAATCTGTCCGGATTTCTTTTGGTTTCTACGCCTTGACAAAGGATAGCTATATCCTCCCTGAAGCCTCATAATGTCTTTTGGTTTCCTCCAAAAGTCTAAACTGACTTTTTAACACCAAATCTTTTTCTCATCGCTAAGGAGAGAAAATCATGTGATGTAGGTTCTGTACTCGCTGTACTCGCTGAAACTGGGATGGATCTGGTAACGGTACGAATTTTAGTCGTAGTTCCAATGCCAGAGGGAACCACACGCTATTTGGCCACTTGTGGGCCACTGCTGCTGTTTTCCCTTTGAAGGATCTCAGCTTATCGAGAACCTTCAAAAGGAGGTTGTGCGGAGGAACACAAATATTGGACCATCTATTCCAGTCTAGGGACATAACGTCCACTGCCTCCGCTAGCGGATCCTCTATGGGACCACGTAAAATCTATTTTCTTGTTGTCTATCGTCGCAAAGAGGTCTATCTGCAGCTTCGGGACTTGGCTCGAGATGAAGGAGAACGATCCTGCGTCAAGGGACCATTCTGACTCTATAGGTGTAAACCTGGATAGAGCGTCCGCTATCACATTGCGGAACCCTTGAATGTGAACTGCTGACAGGTGCCATTTCTTCCATTCCGCCAATCGGAATATGGCCAACATCACTTGGTTGATTTGAGGTGACATCGACCCTTGTCGATTCAGGCATTTCACTACCGCCTTGCTGTCTAGAACCAGTCTTATGTGGGTCGAGTGGCGAGGCGATACTCTCTTTAGTGTCAGAAGAACTGCCATGGCTTCTAGAAAGTTGATGTGAAAAGACTTGAAAAGATTGGACCAAGCTTCTTGATCTCTCTTCTGATGAGAGTGACCTCCCCAGCCTTCCTTTGAGGCGTCTGTTTGGATAGTTACTGACGGGGGAGGAGGTTGAAGAAGTATTGATCTCTTCAACTGCTTGGCATTCGACCACGGCCTGAGAAGCGTTCGCAGTCGAGTCGGTAGAGGTCTTATTAGTTCTCTTCGTGCGTTTGATACGTATTTTCTCCAGACTCCTGTTGCATCATTTAGCTGTGCTCTTAGCACTGGGTCTGTTATCGAAGCAAACTGTAGAGAGCCCAGCACTCTCTCCTGTTTGCGTCGTGATATCCATTTGGATTTCAATAGTCTCTTGACAGATCCTGCTATTTCTTTCCTCTTCTTTCCAGGAATGGAAAATTGATATGACTCCAAATTCCAGTGGATTCCCAACCACTAAAATGTTTAGGCTGGAGAAGGTCGAGGCTTTTTGATGTTGATCTTGAATCCCAGACGTTCTAGGAACTGGATCACTATCTTGGAAGCTTGCATGCATTCTCTCCTGGATGCTGCCCACACCAGCCAGTCGTCCAAGTAGGCTACTACTTGGACCCCCTTTAGGCGTAATTGATGGACGGCTGCGTTCGCGAGCTTCGGGAAAATCCTTGGGGCTATGTTTAGCCCGAAAGGCATGGTTCTGAAGGCATAAAGTTATCAATGTAACTTGAAGCCTAGGTAGGAGGAGAGGGGACGATTAATTGGAACATGCCAATAAGCGTCAGACAAGTCTATAGACACAGCATATGCCCTTTTGGGCAGTAGGGTCCTTATGTGTTGAAGCGTGAGCATTCTGAACTTGTAGTTCACTATGAACTTGTTGAGTGGCGACAAGTCTTGAATGACTCTGAGTTTTTCTGAGTCCTTCTTTGGAACACAAAACAGCCTTCCTTGGAATTTGATGGACTTAACCTTCCAGATTACTCTTTTGTCTAACTGCTCTCGGACATATTCTTCCAGAACGGGGGTTGAGTGTTGGAAGAATTGAAGAAATTGAGGTGGAGGACTGCTCCAGCTCCAACTTAGTCCATTCTCTATTAGGCTGTGGGCCCAGGGATCGAAGGTCCAGCGATCCCTAAATAGCTGTAGTCTCCCTCCTACTGGAAGTATCTTACTTCTGTTGTTGTGGACCTGAGGCCTTGCCTCCTTGGTCGCATCCTCCCCTGGATCCCCTTCCTCTTGGAGGGCGTCTAGAAGAACCTCTGGCTGTTCCGCTAGCTTTCGCACGAAAGGAAGAAGTCTGCCTTTCGAAGGCTGGGTTAAAAACTGGCGATTGTGTCACCACTTGTTGAGGTACCAGCTGGTACGTGGTTGGAGGTTCTGCCACTATCTGAGGCACCGCGGTCACAGGAAGTTGTTGTTGTTGCTGTCGGTAGGGTTTAGACGGGCGAGATGATGGCCTAGGCCTTTCTGTCTTTTTCTTGGGTTGGGGACCCTCATCTAGAGAAGACTTTCTCTTAAAATCTAAGCCCCACTTTTTGAGAAGGTTCCTATTCTCTGTGGCGGCCTTGTCTACTATCTCTTTAACCACTTCATTTGGAAAGAGGTCTTTACCCCAGATACGAGAGGATATCAGTCTCCTCGGTTCGTGCCTCACCGCAGCCAAGGCGAACACGAAATCTCTACAGGTTCTCCTAGCTTTAATAAAGCTATAGAGATTCTTCGTAACTGTAGCCAGATGGGTTTTGGCCACTACCATGAATATTTCCTGGTTCTTTGGGTCAATTGCCATCGTTTCTAATGTCGTTTGCAATGACATCGATGCCGCAAGTCTTTCCTTCGTCTCTTGCTCTCTGCACAATAGAACGTCCGACAGTTTTGGAAGTTCCTCACAAAACTGACGTTCAGCAATATCAGCTTCCAGCTTCCCGACTGAGAAGGTAAGGTGGATGTCCTGCCAGTCTTCTTGGTCCAAGGGCAAGGTCAGATATAACGGCTTGCACTCCTCCAAGGAGGGGCATGGTTTCCCTGCCTCCACCGCCTTTAAGGCTGCCTTATATCTCTTTTCCATGAAGGGAAAGGCTCTAGTTGGAGAGGCCACAAAGGAGGGAAGCTTCTTACTCAAGGCTGGCACCTTTGAGTTCGTAAAGCCCCTCTCTTTCATGGAGCCCGTTAGTAACGCCTGTGCTTTACTATGGTCAAGAACTATGACCTCCTTCGGCTCCGTCTCCTCCTTTTAGGGTGGCTCCTCCCTAAGATAGACATAGCAGTCCGGATAAGAATCTTTGTTGGGCCAAAATTCCACGTTTTCCAGGGGAATTGCGCCCAACTTTTCTGATATCACGATCTTCCCGGTTGTCATTGGCATGTGTTCGGCATACCTCCAAGGATTGGTGTCCGAGCACAAAGGAAGATCCTTCACGTTGAGTGGCTTCCGGGGCCCATGTGATGCTGCAAGTCTACGTATCTCCAGTTTCATTGCAGCTTCCTTCTCATCATTCTTTCTTTTAATTTGTTGGATCATCTCAACAATAGAAGAAAGAGTCCTTCCCAGTTTATCTGGGATACCAGACGATGTACAGGGAACAGGTTCTGGGTCCGGAACCGATGTAACCGACACCTCGTCGATTTCGTATTCTTCTATTTGAGGAGCGTGAGACAGCTCCTCCTCCTGACCTTCTCCTAGAAGGTCTCTCTCTGTAAAATCCGACACCTTCGACATCCTATCGTCCAATTGGATGTCTTGAAGGGCGGCCGAGACTTCAGAATCTACCGGATTCTGGACAGTTGGTATCTCCACCTGAGGCTGAGGAATGACTGCATCAGCTGATGCTTTAGGGAAAAGGTATGCCCTCATCTTCTCATTTGGAAGGTAGGGGCCTGAGGTGTATTTCTGAAAACCCCTCACCCAGGTTCGTAACTTTTCCCTGGCAGCATCCCTTGACTCCGTCGACTTAGGATTGTCAAAAGCCTCTGTAATCAGGTTAGAACATACAGTACAAACCTGAGGGTCCCAATGCCGGAGATAACCTCTGGAGGTTGCGCATGCTGCGTGCCTCCTGCAAAGTTGATGTCCACAGACATTACAGAACATACTCCCGCACTTCGGATGGTCCTCCTGTAAAGAAAAGAAAAATCCATGAGTATCAAGTGAAGGCTTTCACTTATATTGAAACATTTAGCTTATATGGAAAAACTATAAAAGAAAGAAGGAAAGACACATACATGTAGGCTATTTCCTGGCCAGTCAATTGCTGAAACCTCACAATATATTAAAACTAAGGTTAATTCTATTCTAGAATACCTTATGTAATTTCCTAAATGGAAATTTAAAGTGTAGTTCACACCTTGAGATAAAGTTTTAATATACGGGAAAGAAAGAATACAGAAAGAACTCACATTCTATATATTGTACGGTCTCAGCAAAAGTCTGTACAAGATAACATTTAGTATGTTGAAGAACTTTAGTGTTATCACAAACTCTGTACTGTAGTTTTACTAGTGCAGTGTGTACTACACTACAGATATAGCAACTACTGTACATCGCATGCTGTTGTGCCGGCCAGCACGCGCCGGTACGTGCCGGCCAGCATATACCCCTATATAGTTCAAAGATATACTACTTTTAACTAATAGGCGGCAGCCTACTGATTCACAACTGTGTGCCGGCCGGCAATCATTGCCAGTCGACAGCTGAAAACACTAATACCCTGCTGCCGGCCGCTAATCGTAGTGGCCAGCAGAATCGGGCTGTATTTCCACTGTCGGCAGGCAAAGGTAATAATACCCATGCCCGCCGACAGTAGCTAAGAGCCAGAGAACCTCCACCTGCCCGGCTGTCGGCTGTTAAGCCGGCAGCCAGGTTAGGGGTACAACACAATAGTCAGAGAAACAGTATGGATGTAAGGTTATAAGGCGGCATTGCCATACGACCTTCCATCCAGAAAGAGTGAACTTATGGAAGGAGAGAATGTAGCATTCAGGCTTCCAAAGAATCCATAGCCTGCCGGGCTCTACCGGCAGACATGGAAGGGAGAGCAAGGGAGGTCTGCGGTTCACTCTGCAAAGAACAAAGGGTCTCTGCCGGCCGACACGTAATTGCCAGCCGGCAGAGAGCTGAGCCAGTACTGCATCCTAACCTAAACTAGGTACGGAAGTAGGACTGCGGCCAAAAGAAAATAAAAGAAAGAGAGGTGGGGA
>NC_090747.1:34050487-34072987 GCF_036898095.1 Palaemon carinicauda | reverse complement strand
TTGTTAATATTTTTCTAAGATTACATGTATTATTTACCTTTACCCTTTTGGAAGAAGACAAGATTTTAAAATTTTACTGCACTAAAGGTATTATAAGAGATTATTAAAAAAGAAAACCAAAGGGAATGCTCAATAAAATCTGATTGATTTATCATATTCTCAAATGGTACTATGTGTCTTCGTTTATAGGATTATTATTTTTTTTTCTTTTTGACAGTTGTATATCGGGAATATTATTATTATTATTATATTTTTTTTTTTTAGCAAGATACTGATAAAACATCTACGAAAAGGTTACCTTATTAATCATGAGTACAAATAATATTTCTATGCAAATGATTTTAATTACCAAATAAGTTCGTTAGCTTCTAATAATGCCCTTCCTTCCCCATGCCTCTATCGTGAGAGACGTTTTTCTTCTTTTTTTCTCGATCCAAACTAAGATTCTTCAGTTTTCGTTCTAGGAGTCGATTATCATTTCTACATTTTCTTTCCTGATCAAACATCTCAAAGATTTTTTTCTATTTCGTGTTCTTTCATAAATTGGTTTATAACAAAAAGTTTTAGTATCTATTTGTATTTATTTATTATGTGACGGGCAATATTATTTCAAAGTATTTTTTTTTTTCTTATGTTCAATCTAAATTATTGGTAATTTATTTTCCTATATTTTAGGAAAAATATTTTAAGCAATATTTATCGTGCCTATGAGTGCATATGTGTAGAGGAGAGAGAGAGAGAGAGAGAGAGAGAGAGAGAGAGAGAGAGAAATGGCATGTGTACGTTTGTACGTACATCTGAATACTCATATGTGAAGCATATAATGATGCACATGCCAGTTTTAATCAATACAGAGAGAGAGAGAGAGAGAGAGAGAGAGAGAGAGAGAGAGAGAGAGAGAGTATTCAGATTTTATTATAAATAACTTGTTGATCTTTTGAGTTCGATTAGCTTCGGAATTAATAATGTAGCAAAAGATCTAGCCAGTCACTCAGACCCCAAAGCTATTGGTTTCATGTATTTACTCTTTAAATAGAAACCTTCTCACCTACGTCAAAGTGTTATTTCATATGTTGAAAAATAACAAATTATGTAAACACGAATCATACAGTAATTTGATGAAACGTATCAAATAAAAACTTTGCTGCTATACAGTAAGTTATGTCAAATCTGCAAGATGCTGATAGATTTTCGTGTAGAAAGTATCACATCTATTGTTGAGGTAGAACTAAAGAGGATTTATTTCCACAACGAAATACCATAAAGATATTACATTAAAAAAAAGAAGTATGAATTGAAAAAGAATATAAATGAATGTATTATAGTCAACCTCTTGGTAAAGCCTACATCTATTTTTAATTCCGCCAATGACCCAGCCTAATGCACATGGTGAAAGGTAATGTGTTTATAACATTGATATAAAAAGCTTGGTTCTGACTATCCACCATAACAGATTACACCAGACAGTAATTGTTTTCGGGAGGTGCCGCTTGAGAGACCCAGAAACAGACTGTTTGGGTCGTCACTAATTTCGACCCCGTTCCAGATCTGTGTATTTGGATTATGCGTCCACACGTCTGGACCATAATCTGGAAGACGTGTTCGTATTTGGCTTCCACTGCGTGTCGAGGCTGCACGAATGTAAATGGCTTATTTCTGATGTGACTGTTTAATCCATTAAGTGTTCCCGCCATATCAAGTGGAGAAGAGTTTTGGGTTTTAGCTAAATCTGATCTGAACACGATAGAATTTATACCTGCTCAATGAGTGATTCATTGAAAAAAAAAAAAATATTATCCAATTGAAGACTTTGTCTCATTTATCATTAATACTATGAACATTCCAGTATTTCAGAACACAGCGTTATTTTAAAGCAGACAGAAATTGCGCGAGATAATCATTCATTCATTCAATATTTCAACGTCTTACCGACAACGTTCTTCCATGAAGCTTTTCATGGTCCAGAATTATTAACGCTCCCAGATTCTTTCAACCTGACAAATTCTTACATTTCATCTGTCCCCAAAAACGGTTGAAAATGAAGAGAGTGGTAAAACTTAAATCTCAAGAAGAAATGTTCAAATCAAATTACTCATTTTTCTATGATAGATATAATTTCTTATTTAAAAAATCTACATTTCTGTAAAGGTTTGAAACATCGGAGGATATCATATAGTCTGATGACTCAATTTTGGAAATGTATTTTACATATTACCAAATCTATATTTTTTCAAAGATATTTGAAATAATGAATATAAAATTGTTTTCATAAAGAAAATATTAAGAATCTTTTGTATAACACCAATTTATAAAGTGAATACTTAGATTATAATGTTTATCTATCATTTGTGAAACAAAATGTACTGTTAATTATATTTTTTTTTTTTAATTTTTGAATAAAGATTTTTTTTTTTATGTTAGATGAAATGTTTCTGTGGTAATTAAGCTTTGGAGAAATATGTCTGTTTGAATATTAGTGGTTAATATTAATTAAGAGGCAACATAAAATTTCCTAGTCATTAGATAAAGAGCGCTGGCTGTTTACAATTTCATTGGTTGCCGAAATGAAAAGGCAACATATCATAACTCAGTGAAATCAATATTGAATTTCTGGGGAATAACGCTATACCTGATGATCTCCATCCCCCCCTCCCAATAACTTGAATAATCAAAATTGTATTTTTATTATAAAAATATGTTAAACTTCAAATTAATACAACCTTTACGATGATACTAAGGACCCATATACGAAGCAAGATTAGACCATGCGTTCATGCTCTCAACATTACAAATATTAACTCCACTTTAATTCTGCTCGATGTACTATTTATTATTACTTTCAAGCTAGTTGTCAATTGAATTCTATTGTATTTTATATCACTATCACTAAATCTCACGGCATACTATTTATGTTTTCCCTGCTTTTATAAATATCCTGTAATCTTACTCATCGCAGACACAAGCCAAACACCAAAATTTAACATGAGATCTTTTAACGGTAGTTTTGTGACATTCACACTATGAAGCAGAGTCAATACATGTATAAATCTGGCGTGTAGGACAACGTAGCGGCGGTCGCAGCAGTAAGATCAAAGAAAAGATAATACGTACAGGTACGGAACAAAACATCGGTCGTGTTCCATTGTGGAAGGGATTTTCAAATTTCACATAAATATGCGATATTTCGGATTGTGTTCATATTAACCCAAAGTAAGTTTTGGTGAAGTCTGATATAGATGATCAAGATCATGATGATGATGATACACATATACACACACACACACACACACACATATATATATATATATATATATATAGAGAGAGAGAGAGAGAGAGAGAGAGAGAGAGAGAGAGACAGTTTATTCTTAAATATTATAACTTTAACAGTAACAACATATGTATAAGTTTATAAAAATGGCTGAGTGATAATGTTCTACTCTGTAAAAAGAATTTCAATTGTGAGTTCCCTAGGTTTTTTTTTTTTTTTTTTTTTCTCAAACAGTTAATGTAGGGAAATTAAGAAAGATCGATAGAACATTATATAGTGACAATGCAGATTACTAAAAACTGCTCATCCAAAACAGACTTTGTGAAATATGGTTCTGTTGTTTAGTGTCGACAAAAGCCAGTGTTAACTGGGTTTAAATAATTTTGAAATACAAAGAATCCAATAATGTCAGTCACTTATTCGTATTTTATTCAGTACGTCCTTTAAGCATAAATCATAACATAATAAATCTCAGATCTTTCAATGGTTGAAGAGAATCTACAAGTCAATTGAGTTTCGCTCGAAGGAGATGATATATTCCTAATAAAAAGAACTCAATGTTTAAGGATTCACTAAACGTTGAGTTATTTTTAAGAAGAACGAAGCAGGAGACAATTATTACTATTTAATTCATTTGAACCTGGGTGTATGGACAATGCATTGAGGGTAGAGATGCCGGGTGTGCACAAAGGCAAAAAAAAAAAAATTAGGTCACGATAATTTCGCCATGTCTTAAGAAGCTGTGTTCTGGGATTACCCATTATCGCAACAGCATAAACTTAGGAGAGCAGTGGATCATAATGGCCGTCTCTCTCTCTCTCTCTCTCTCTCTCTCTCTCTCTCTCTCTCTCTCTCTCTCTTAAACAAACACGCTACTTAAACCACGATGTTTCTCGTTCAAAACAGTTAAGATTCTCTCTTCACATTCTATTTTTTTTCTTTTCCATTCAGTTAAATTTTACACTCTCCTCGAATAATGCATTCAAATAGTTTTTCCACATTCTTATGCTGATTTTGCAGTTCGCTGATCAGTTGAAAATTCAAGTAAAAGCACAGCATTGTAATGTCTATAACTATCGATGCCAAAATTCGACTTTATTTTGAGTCCTTGGAATATCAAGTTCTATCCCTTATTGTATTGGCCAAGGCCAAGAGAGAGAAGGTCTGCTCCTTGGAGGTCTGCTCACTTCCCCCAAACCCTCCCCGTAGGCATAGATCTGTCTGCCTGCTTCCTGTGACACCAGGTGATTTACCGTAAAAAGAAGGTGGGGGGGGGGGGGGGGCATTTGATGGTGAAAATTACTACGTAATCACCATAGTTATTTAGTTCGTACCAATCTAAAGTCACTAATAAGGATGCATTTCTTCTACTGAACTGAGTTTTGTAAATGGAGAGTTTTTTGCATATTCACTTATGTTTTTTTATCATCAATGTAAAGTGACGAACTATTTTCCTAAACAAAGTATATTTGAAGACTGCGTCTTTGTTATAATAATGGTATGTAATTTAGCCTCATTCATAACTAGTTAAGAAATTCGTGTTCCTATATCTTTTCCAGATTTGTATATATGTCTTGAGCAAGTGGACGTAAGTCTCGTATTTTGGTTTATATATGGCTTATCTATATTAAGGTTGTTATTGATCCTCATATATTTCATAATTTTCATTATCACTTATATGACATAATGATTTGCTGCACCCGTTAACTATGATGATGATGAAGTAATTTTTGTCGTCAGGGCAACCAACTGAATATCCTGGTGATATATGTTTATCATGAACTTCATGTCACCGCTTATGTGATCTAAGTATACTCGTTGCTTAATAATTTGAATACTTTTAATGAGCGTATAAAGACGGAAATGAATATGCTGTTTCACCTAAACACTTTGCAAACCTTATGTACGTCTCACATTTTGTAATTGTTTTCCTCATTTCGTAATTCCTGTTTTTAGGGGAACTATTGAGAATTAAAATTTTTTCCTTTTTAATTTCCCGATGCTTATATTTGCCTCCATCAACGCAACAAACATACAGCATTTCACACCGTTATATGATGGTAAATGTTAAAGTCTACCTTGTTCACAAAAAGCTCTTGAAAGAAAACGGAAGTGTTATTATTTTCGTTACTGGGCTGCAGTCCGGCGAACACTGAAAGAGTTTCTCTGCCACTGAGCTGTCTGAGACGTCATCTCTTGCGTAGTTACCCCATGTGAGAAGCAACTCCACCCAATTAAGTTGAATCTCTCTCTCTTGGGCTTGGTACTGGCCATAATAAAGGTGGATAACAAGAAGGAGGTTGCATTTCCTAAGCTAGCAATACTATCCGTATAGTTCTCCTAACATTATTTTCGTTGAAGCAATTGATAGCATGAATCCCTTCTTCTGGAATAATGTCCTGAAGTTCTAGCCATGCAGCCTTGATTCCACTGGCAGGTAAGATTGCAAGTGTACCATCTGTCGGATATTTCAAGATATTTTTTCATCAGTGCTACATAAGGTTCTTAGTAAACACGCCATTGGCAACGTTAGAGGACTAGTCGTTTTAGACCAGTGGTTCTTAACCTGGGGTACCTGTACCCCCAAGGGGTACGAAACCTTAAGCCGGGGGGTACGAGACATGATAGCCAGTGCAATGGTAGCTTCAGTATATTTACCATGAGAAAGCAAAACATGTATTTTCCAAATATTTCTCTTACTATAATTGTCTAAATTATTTTTTTTAAATTAGTGCTGTAAACTATTTTCTTATGTTTCTATGGTTTCATATACGTTTTCTTGATGTCTCGTACGGTTCGTGTTCGCGTTGTTCCTGACTCTGAAACATGGTGCATGTGCACTGTGCTGTGTGTGGTTGAGTCATTGTGAACAGTGTGAATTGGGTCTGCATTTTGTTTGTGTTCGAGTTGTTGATAGTATTGATGTGAATTACTGGTGAGTGTGTTATTTTTTATTTTTGGATCATCATTTTATTTGTCACAATATGTTTTTTAGTGTGGTATAACTAATATTGTCAAAAATAGATGTATAATTGATAAAAGATATATAATTTTGAAGGTACTGTTATGTGCATGAGGAGGAATATAGTGGACTTAGGGATGGCTCGACCAGGGTGAGGGGTCGGGGTTGAGTTGGTCAAAAAAAGGTCTGACTTGGTCAAAAACTGGTATGTGTTGGTCAAAGCATGGCTTGAGTTGGTTAAAATATGGCTTGAACTGGTAAAAAAAATTCCTTTGGTAAATAAATGACCTGGATTGGTCAAACAATCACCTGAGTTGATCAAAACAATCCCTTGAGTTGGTAAAAAAAATGTCCTGAGAAGGTCAAACTGTCCAGAGTTGGTAGAAATTGGTCTCAGTTGGTAAAAAAATGGCCTTACCCTCCCACAATAACATACACTTCGAGCCATCCCTGGGTTAACTGTGTATTGTGTTGGTGGTGATACACTATTTTATATCGATTGTAACATGTTGTAACAGTTATAACATCCAGGCCTCCATCTTTCCAGGTATTATTGGTTTGATCAAGATCTAGTAACTATGTCTAAGAAACGCAAGTGGAACGACGACTACATTCGTTATGGTTTTACCTGTATGACTGAGGCAGATGGAACTAAACAACCACAGTGCATCCTCTGCAGCAGAGTCTTTGCAAATGCAAATCTCAAACCATCAAAACTCAATGAACACTTCAAAAATCGGCATGGAGGCACAGATGCTTGACATGACTTAAACAGCTTGAAGATCAAGCGGGAACGATTTGATCGCAGTGGTACCCTGTTAAAGCTAGGTTTTGTGCCAGTTGAGAAACCTTTGTTGCAAGCATCTTATGAAGTTGCCCTTTTGTGTGCAAAGAAGAAAAAACCCACACTATCGCAGAGGAGCTTGTTAAACCTTGTGCATTAGAAATGGTAAAAATAGTGTTAGGGACAGAAGCTGAAAAGAAGCTTAAACAGATACCTCTGTCAAATGACATTATTCATTCAAGGATTCATGATATGAATCATGATGTCTTGCAGCAGGTGATGACAGACCTGAAAGCTAGTCCTGTCAGAGTGACTATTCAGCTGGATGAGTCAACTGACGTTAGTTTTTGCAGCCAGTTGATGGCATTTGTTCGGTATGTGAAGGAGAAAGAAGTGGTGGAAGAATTCTTATTTTGTAAACCTCTGAAAACTACTGCAAAAGCAACTGATGTGTTCAGTCTTGTGAAAGAGTTCTTCTTGGAACCCGAAATGACTCTCAACATGTGTGGTTCAATTTGCACTGATGGAGCCCCTATCATGCTTGGAAATAAATCAGGCTTTGCTATCCTAGTGAAAAAAGAGGTTCCCCATGTAACTGTCACTCACTGTGGGTTGCATCGTCATGCACTTGCTACAAAGACGCTGCCAGAAAAATTGAAGACGGTTTTATCAGTTGTTGTGCGTACTGTAAATTTCATCAGAGGACGGGCAGTGAATCACCGTCTATTTGCATGTTTTTTGTGAAGAAATTGGAGCTGAGCACAGTGTTCTTCTTTACCATACAGAAGTGAGATGGCTTTCCCGTGGCAAGGTACTTACACGTGTATTTGAGCTTCATGAAGAAATTATGCAATTTCTTAGAAATCAAGGCAGTGAAATTGCTGACCATTTTGAAAACAGGGAGTTCATTTTGTCTCTGGCATATCTGGCAGATGTATTCATACACCTCAATGAACTGAATGTCTCTATGCAAGGAACTGCCAGAGAAAAGTTATCTGCCCTCACCAAGAAACTTCCAATATGGATAAAGCGCATTGAAAGTGGAAATTTTGCAAACTTCCCTTCTCTTGATGAGGCTGCTAGTGCTGAAGATGAGCGGCGCATCGTGAGTGAAGTAAAAGAACATTTGCAAGAACTGATTCAGTCCTTCCATGGGTATTTTCACCTTGAAGAAGGTTCTGTGGCACAAAGATGGATACGGGATCCATTTCTTTTCAACCTTGATTCCATGGATGATAATGATATCATGAAAGATGATCTTGTGGAGTTGCAGACCAATGACAGAATCCGAATGTAGTTTGAAAAAATGCAACCGGATATGTTTTGGTGTGCACAACTCCAAGCATTCCCACAGTTAGCAAGGAGAGCTTTGGAGGTCCTCGTGCCATTTGCAACTACATACTTATGTGAGGCAGGTTTTTCAACGCTCCTACACATCAAAACAAAAGCCAGAAACCGTTTGGATGCAATTGATGACATGCGTCTGGCACTTTCAAAGAAAGAACCTCGTTTGAACAGTATAATTAATGAGAAACAACAGCAAAAGAGCCACTAAAATGTGTTGGTGTGCATTATGTAGTAATACTCATTATTATTCATTGTATCCTACTAATTGACATTTTTCATCTGAAATAAAAAAGTACCTTTCTTCTGTAATTGAAAATCTAATAATTTCTCAGCAAGGTCTGTATCACTAATCCTTTTCATATATTTGTATTGTATTTACATTGGATGGGGGTACGAGAAAATTTTCTGACATATCAAGGGGTTCGGGCATTGAAAAAGTTTAATTAAGAACCACTGTTTTAGACCATATGGGTTTGTGGTGGCCTAGTGGTAGCATCCTCGACTGGTGATTGCTAGACTGGGGTTCGAGTTTCGCTCAAATTCATTAATTCCTATGGTTGCTGCAACCTCACTATTCTTGTAAGCTAAGGATAAGTGGAGTTGGGGAGCCTATAGGTCTACCCGCTGAGTCATCAACTGCCATTGCGTTCCAGCTTGGATTAAGAGGGGGCTTGGGTGTTGATCATATGTAATGTAGTCAGTCTCTAGGGCATTGTCCTGCTTGATAGTGCAACGTTACTGTTCCTTGCCTCTACCATCCATTAGCAGCCTTTAGACCATTTGATAAGCATCAAACGAATCATCGCTGGACCAATCGTCGTTTGACCTATTGTCCTTACAAAAAATTAATAAAGATTTAAACCCCATTTTACGTGAGTCTGAAACAAGTGTCAATACATTTCTGGAAACAATATTAAATTATTACTATTTTTATAAAGAATATAATTGAAACTCATATTCTGCTAAAAAGAAATGAGGAGTTGCTTAATACTTAATTCAAGTCAGAGTACGTATCTCAGATTTCATGGATGCTGATACCTATATTGGCCTTCAGTACCAGATACACATAAAATAGTGGTTAGAAAATGACATTTTAATCAAAGAGTTTATTTCATTAATACAGTGCACAGCATATTCCTATACTTTTAAATCTTAATGGTAATGTATATAATCAGTCCATGATGTACGAATTAGCACTTTTCGGGTATGAGGACCAGAAGGGAAAGCTCTATCCCATACATTCGATGAGTGTACAACAAATGTAGAAAATCAACATCATGACAGTGACTTAATATGATTTCATGCATCAGGGAACAGCCAGTTATTATTGGTTTACATGAAACTATGATGATGACTATGTTATTCTGTGTGAAAGTTCGCAGGAGGATGTCCTATATAATATTAGTGGCATGTTTCGATTTATTTCAGAAGCAGGTCTACTGGAAGCTTTTTAACTTTTATATAAATATTTTTGTTTTTATGGTTTCAGGTAGGATTAAATTTTATAGTTTATTTATAACAAATGATATCGGCGTCAATGACCTGCGATATAAGGATGCCAAAAAACCCAGAATCCTTCATTCATTGAAAATTCGCCTGCCATTCGGAAGGATTCCCAGTGTTGTAAACATGTAAACAGCAAAGCTCTAAGAAATACAAATTTTAGTTTCTTTTGTTGATCCACATATTCCATACCTTTAGATATATAGATATATTTACACTTATATTGGTTGCTCAGCCTAACACTTTTCTCTCTCAAGTTTAATCTTTACACCGAAGACGTTTAAATATACTTTTGTTCTTTTTAAAGACTGGTATATAAAGTTCCCAATTTGTCTTTCTTACATTTTGCAACAAAAACTTATCACCCTATTTTATAGTCATGGGTCCTTTGGCTGGCTAAGTAGTACATTGGATCCTTTCAGTTAAGGCTGATTTTTTCCTTTACCTACGCTTACACCAAACAGCCTTTCCTTTTCTAATACACCTGACACCACTAAGATAATGGAAAAATTCTTTATTCGATCGAGGGTTTATTTATTTCACTGTAATTGCTCAGCGACAAATTTCCTTTTGGCAATGGTAAAAGCAATCAATCAATCAATCAATCAATCAATCAATATATATATATATATATATATATATATATATATATATATATATATATATATATATATATATATATATATATATATATTTGTGTGTGTGTGTGTTTTAGAATTTTTATAAATTTAGATGCAATATCGTACAAAGCATAATGTGCTGCACAACATCTTAAGAAAATAGGTTTCGTAGACTCTGTATGTATAAGAAACAACGTCTTTTTACCCAAAAATAAAGATCGTTTATATCTCATGAACTGCTTCTTATGAACGAAATAAATAAAAATTTCTTGGTGACTTGACCAAACCTCAGGGAGTTCTGCTATATCCTTCACGATATCGAGGTCAATGATTCATGAGACGGGGTCCTACTTACAATGAAAGGTTTTCTTCTTGGGGACACAATCTTCCAGCAGTTTGTATTCACATTTATATATAATAAATACGTTTATAAGGACAAACACCTGAAATTAAAACAAATATATTTAAAACAAAAAATCAGTATTTGTGTTATTATCCGTCAATTATACCAGGAAACGATGCGTTTTGTACTCACTCAGGTTGTTTATATATAGCTATAATAAGGATAAACTTCAGATAGCCTCACATATACACGCACACACATGTGCAGAAGTGTATTCATATACACACACACGCACATACCCCACCCCCCGCCGCACACACACGAATATATATATATATATATATATATATATATATATATATATATATATATATATATATATATATATATATATATATATATATATATATATATATATATATATGTATGTATGTATATATATTTATATATGTAGGTATAAGATTCATCTATTCCTTGGTTCTGAACGGTTTTCATTTCTGCTAATAATTATCAGGAGTCTCTCTCTCTCTCTCTCTCTCTCTCTCTCTCTCTCTCTCTCTCTCTCTCTCTCTCTCTCCTTATTCTACGCAAGTAATCTGTTGTTTTATCCTGGTCATATTTCATTTAAAAGAAATAGTACTAAACAATTACTGAACATTATATAATATAGCAATATTTTCAATTAAATTGCAAGAGACAAAGTTAGATTATATTGTTGCTATCAATATTCATTACAGACAATATTCTAAATCAATAATTTTGCCTAATTTTTGAAGCAAGAGAAAAAAAAAGGAATTGTTTCACGTAAATATTGATATTATTCAATATTGACTTAGCATCTATATGTAATATTTTACTACTCATTATTTTATAGGGGAAAAAAGTTTTGTAATGAGAAACACCATTTTATCATATTACAACGATTTAATAATGGCAGTGAGCACTTCTGGGTTCTGCGTGACGTCACACTGACTTGTCTTGAGCTGAGCCTCTCTACTACAGTGTTACAGTAACGTATTAATTCTAGTTCTGAAATAGTATTTAAACGTGAAATGTTTTTTATGTTAACTGGTATCTTAAAAACATCACCCCTCAAATACAAAAAATAACAAAAATATCACCAATTTTGCTGCATACACTACAACGTAAAATTAGCTTTTATTTTCTCCTGAACATAAATCGTTAGATCAATAAAAGTAGAATGTGTTCAGAGCCTAACGGCTATGATTTTAAAGACATTCTTAGATGATTCTGACATACCATGTGAAAGAAAACTGCTTCTTTTTCAGCCAACTTAAAAATGGTCTAAAACCGTGTACGTTAAAAAAGTAACTATACTTAAAAACTTTGATTGTAAATATCATTATCATTAAAATTCTCTAAAATATCTGAGGAATTATTAACTGTTTCATTTTATAAATGAAGGAAATGCTTTCTTAAACATATTTTGTATTGAATGCTCGTCACCGTTAAAGGCCTTTTCTCATGTGTCTTCACCACAAAATGGAAAGACACAATTATAGTATTTTCTTTATTTTGCGATATTATTTTTTCTTAAGAACTATGTAAAGGAGAAACTCTTAAGTCATAGAGGAACATGTTGACATTATTCCTCTTCCGATAACTTACTGAAATCCAGTATTCTTGAGTAAACATACAAGGTGCTTCTTGAGGAATCCGTTCTTGAGGAATCCGTTCGGGAAAATGATTATCAGATGCAGATGCTACAAGAATTGGATCTTACTTCAATGCAATGTTCGGGAAGGGTTTATTCTCACTTATTTAGATTCAATTTACATGCAGGGCATCAAAGACTTTGGAATATCTTTACATTCGTTTTTTTTTTTTTTTTTCGAATCCATTACTGAAAGACCTTTACTCTTTGCAAATTTCGTTTGTTGTGACATTAAAGACTTTGGATGTTTTAATGTTTCATAATTCTGGAGTTTCCTCAGAAATATATAACTCTATATAAAGATGTAAAAGTCATATGAAAGACTTCAGAGTTGATTCAGGTTAAGATATAACTTTGAATTACCATTTTATCAATTTGAGAAGCACGTAATACAAATTGAATAGGCCTATCAGGGCCATTATCATAATTATTTTGATATATCTTGGCAACATTACTTGCATATGAATACTACAATTCCATATAGAATATTTTCTTATATATATATATATATATATATATATATATATATATATATATATATATATATATATATATATATATATATATATTTATATTTTGTTTATGTTTATTCTCTAACTTTTCCATTCTCTAACTGACGGTTAAATATTCTACCAAACTTATACATGTAGGAAAAGATACATATAAGTGTGATTATTTTTTAAGCGGAATTCATTTGACCTTCAGCAGATTGTTTCCAGAAATCATAAGATCATAGTTATACATATAAAAGAAAAAAAAAATATATTGATTGGAAGTTATTACACATGCAAGACACCTTTAATACTAGTTTCATAAAAGATATGTATATTATTGCTAACATATACACATCGATAATTCGATTAAAATTAAGCCAGGGATGGGTAAATATTCAAATGATAATTCTGAATTAGTCTTCAGATATACAGTTCATAAAAAAGGAAAAAAAAAAAAGAAATTACAAGTTTTTTCAACTCATATATTTTGCTTTCTTTTCCTTATACGGACATGGGCTCCTGTGACACAGGTTCATGTAATTTTCCCTTTCCTGACAATCAATAAGTGATGTATATGAGGATCGTTTTAAGAACATCACGAAAATTTATGATAAAACGATGTCTGTTAATTATTCAAAGGACCAAAATATTTTCTAATTTCACATATTTGTCTTTAACCTCATTTTCTTCTCCTCACAGATGAGTTTGATTATAAATAAAAAAAAAATTATGATGTGAACTATTATTTTTGGATAAATTGTGGCGGTTCTGGAGTAGGCTGTGAGCCAAAGGCGAGATGAATGCAACTGAGTGTTGGCCCGCCATATTGGTGACCACGGGGTGACCCGAACACCCAGCCTTCTGACGAGTCCTACGACAGAGTTTGAGTCTTGAAAAATATTTTTCCACGTATAGGAGTAAAGGTTAAACACTACAGACCTGAGCTTTTCTGCCTTTTTTTTCTTTTTTTACACGAGAAATATTTTTTCTTTTAATTTTCCTTCCTCTTTGAATATTCTTCCTTTTCTACTATAAATCTCTTTCCGCTTCGATATTCTAAATATGTTCAACTTTCAAAATATATTTCTGTTAAAATTTGTGACATCATACAAATATTAATAAATGGAAAAGCGACGACGATAAGCAGAGAGGAAGTAGATTTCTTGTATATCACACAGACAACGCTCCGTAAGATTCTCCGATCAAAGTGAAATAGTTGTCTTCGATTAATGTGTTCTTATAAGTAAGATTGAATATAATTTCATATGAAAGACTTATAAAAACACACAAATAAACACATACACATAAACACACACACATGTATATATATATATATATATATATATATATATATATATATATATATATATATATATATGTATATATATATATATATATATATAGATAGATATATCTATATATCTATATATATGTATATATATATGTATATATATATATATATATATATATATATATATATATATATATATATATATATATATATATATATATATATATATATAGTTATATATATAGATAGATAGATGTAGATATACCTATATATCTATATATATATATATATATATATATATATATATATATATATATATATATATATTCAAATATATATATATATATATATATATATATATATATATATATATATATATATATATATATATATATATATATATATATATAAATAAATATATGATATGTCTAGCTACAAAATGAGACATTATATGTGCTTTCTATTTACAATTAAAATCACCATGTATTGCAAGTCATAAAAGACTCGAATGTCTCCATTCAAAGGAAAATGATATTTTGAAGTGGACGATAAAGCGATAATGATTTTGTATATATAATTATTTTTCCTCACTGAACTCTTGTTTACTTTCCTGTCACTCTCGATATCCGAATGATTTAAGAGAAATGAAGAAGGGCTGAGTGAAATATGGAATGTGACGGAAGAGTAATTTTCAAAAGAAGTTTTATATTTGTATAAAAAAGTGTCTTGTCTTATCAGGTTGTTGAGGTACATTGGTAACGTGTCTGCCTGATGATTTCCAGACTGGGGTTCGAGTCCCCCTCAAATTCGTTAGTTCTATTAGTGTCTGCAGCCTCACTCTCCTTGTGAGCTACGGAGAGGGGTTTTTGGGGACCGTAAAGGTCTACCTGAGGAGTCATCAGCAGCCTTGGTCCTAGCTTGGGTGGAGAGAGGCTTCGGCGATGAATATGTATATAATATTATACGGTCAGTCTCTATGGCACTGTCCTGCTTGCTAGGGCAGAGTCACTATCCCTTGCCTCTACCCTTCATGACCAGCTGAGCTTATAGAAAAATATGCAGAAGAGAAACCTGGACCTAAAAAAGAGTAATTGAAAATACATAATGAAAGTTTAACATTATGAACATATATTTAGTAATACATCACAAAAAAGTAACTCAAACCAACACGCATAAAAGGAAATCATATTTTCTAGGTACACTCCAGTAAAAGGGGGCGTTTAACCTATGGTATATTTGCAAATTAATCCCCAATCACTCCATGGTTGTTATAATTGTTCAAATTATCCATGAGCGAAAATAATTATTTAATAATTCCATTTCTGCTTTTCACCCCAATTTAGAATTTCAATTTCGACCAATTTCCGTTATGCGGAAATAACTACGAATTTGGGTTCTATTTTACGAAACACAGTAAATTATTTTCATCATGATACTTTTTCATATGATTTTATTATTCGTAGTGGTTGCCTAAAATTCTCTTCTATGGCAGTTGATCCAAAATACCAGAATGGAATCATTCCAAAATTCCTTTGAGTTTTCGGAGCGAGAAACAAGTCTTTTGAATATGGAAAGTCTTGGAATACCATCCTCATTAGTTTCAGCTTTAATACTTATATGGCTTAATTAATACTTAATCTGCAACATTTGCTATTTACTTTTATATCTTTTATGTATTATTATTATTATCATCATTATTATTATTATTATTAATATTATTATTATTATCCTAATTATTATTATTATTATTATTATTATTATTATTATTATTATTATTATTATTATTATTATTATTATTATTATTATTATTATTATTAGCTAAGGAAGTGCAAGAGGCTGTAAGTCCAGACAAGCAAATAATACTTGAAACAAGGTAAAATGAAAGAATAAAAAGACTTCTTCAAAATAGATTGATCAACCAAAGTCTTGAAAGACTTTCTCTACAAGCTACTTTTTCGGGCAATTGAAGAAGACAAGGACCTATGTGTTTTGAAAAGTAAATTAGCTGTCGAGAATTACACCTAAAGTTTTAACAGTTATACAAAGTTAAAGAAACATCAATGCTGAGATCCTGATGTTAAGGAGCACCAGTCCTTGACCTACTTACAAACATAATTTGAGTTTTGTTAGGATACACCTTCATACCCCATAATTTGCACATTGCACTAATTTTAGCTAGATCTTTATTAAGTGAATCAGCATAACCAGATATATTTTGAAGGGATGGAATTGATGCAAAGAGAGTAGCATCATCTGCTTGTTTTCTAGACAAAACCACATGTCATAAAAAAACATGTCTACACGTTTCTAATTATTCATAGATATGGTTTAGGATGAAATTCAATCCCGGTATGTTATATTGTTTACTGCGATGTTCTACATAACCTTATTGAAAATAAAAGTTCGTCTTATAAGAATAATTCATTCTTTAAAAATTTCAACTTTATAAGAATTCAGTTTTTTTCTAGAACACCCCATCACAATATATCCAGTACTTTCATATATATGAGTGAAGATGAAATATTTACTGTTCCTAATATAAACAATATTAATCCTTCAAAAAGAAAGGTATTAAAATTAAAACTTATGTCAGTAAGTGTAGGAAGAAATTGAGGAAGTGGGTTTCAGGGTACGGGATGCGAGGGAAGAAGCTTCTGTAGCAATTTATAAGACCGCGAATTGAATCAATGCCATAATCAATATCTTTCCTGTATCGCTTGAAAGCTTCGTGGAAGAACTTGATATAAACCTCTGGCATCGACATTCGCTTAGATATTTTTGCCTTTTGACTAAGATTTTTCATAAGTCTGATAATCTTTTGCGTTCATATCTTTACAGACTGTACCATCCTGTACGTAGGACAGAGCTGGCATTTATTTCCATTAGTCTTACTTTCTCCGTGACGATGCCCAATTCTTCACTGTATTCTAGGTTTATTCCTCCTGTGACCAAATTAGGGAACGATCTTCCTAATCAGGTAGTTAAATCGGTGGAACTTCAAAAGTTGCTTGCAAAGAATGTTAATGCTAAACAGGCTGACTTGATTCTCTCTTTTAAGTTTATATATGGCTGATCTATTTTCACAGTGTTACCAATCTTATTATGTTATAAATTTCATTATTTGTTGCTCCCTATGTTGTTTATTTATATCCGTTCTTCCTTTTCTCACTGAGCACTTTCCCGGGTAGATCCTTTCGCCTTATGCCATACTGCATTTCCAACTAAGATGGCATCTTCGCTAATAATGATAATGCATACATCATACATATACCAAAGACACTTCCCCCAATTTTGGGGGGTAGCCGACATCAACAAGAAACAAAACAAAAAAGGGGACCTCTACTCTCTATGTTCCTCCAGCCTAACCAGGGACTCAGCCGAGTTCAGCTGGTACTGCTAGGGTGTCACAGCCCAACCTCCCACATTTCCACCACAGATGAAGCTTCATACTGCTGAGTCCCCTACTGCTGCTACCTCCGCGGTCATCTAAGGCACCGGAGGAAGCAGCAGGGCCTACCGGAACTGCGTCACAATCGCTCGCCATTCATTCCTATTTCTAGCACGCTCTCTTGCCTCTCTCACATCTATCCTCCTATCACCCAGAGCTTTCTTCACACCATCCCTCCACCCAAACCTTGGCCTTCCTCTTGTACTTCTCCCATCAACTCTTGCATTCATCACCTTCTTTAGCAGACAGCCATTCTCCATTCTCTCAACATGACCAAACCACCTCAACACATTCATATCCACTCTAGCCGCTAACTCATTTCTTACACCCGTTCTCACCCTCACCACCTCGTTCCTGACCCTATCTACTCGAGATACACCAGCCATACTCCTCAGACACTTCATCTCAAACACATTCAATTTCTGTCTCTCCATCACTTTCATTTCCCACAACTCCGATCCATACATCACTGTTGGTACAATCACTTTCTCATATAGAACTCTCTTCACATTCACGCCCAACCCTCTATTTTTTACTACTCCCTTAACTGCCCCCAACACTTTGTAACCTTCATTCACTCTCTGACGTACATCTGCTTCCACTCCACCATTTGCTGCAACAACAGACCCCAAGTACTTAAACTGATCCACCTCCTCAAGTAACTCTCCATTCAACATGACATTCAACCTTGCACCACCTTCCCTTCTCGTACATCTCATAACCTTACTCTTACCCACATTAACACTCAACTTCCTTCTCTCACACACCCTTCCAAATTCTGTCACTAGTCGGTCAAGCTTCTCTTCTGTGTCTGCTACCAGTACAGTATCATCCGCAAACAACAACTGATTTACCTCCCATTCATGATCATTCTCGTCTACCAGTTTTAATCCTCGTCCAAGCACTCGAGCATTCACCTCTCTCACAACTCCATCAACATACAAGTTAAACAACCACGGCGACATCACACATCCCTGTCTCAGCCCCACTCTCACCGGAAACCAATCGCTCACTTCATTTCCTATTCCAACACATGCTTTACTACCGTTGTAGAAACTTTTCACTGCTTGCAACAACCTTCCACTAACTCCATATAACCTCATCACATTCCACATTGCTTCCCTATCAACTCTATCATATGCTTTCTCCATATCCATAAACGCAACATACACCTCCTTACCTTTTGCTAAATATTTTTCGCATATCTGCCTAACTGTAAAAATCTGATTCATACAACCCCTACCTCTTCTAAAACCCCCCTGTACTTCCAAGATTGCATTCTCTGTTTTATCCTTAATCCTATTAATCAGTACTCTACCATACACTTTTCCAACTACACTCAACAAACTAATACCTCTTGAATTACAACACTCATGCACATCTCCCTTACCCTTATATAGTGGTACAATACATGCACAGACCCAATCTACTGGTACCATTGACAACACAAAACACACATTAAACAATCTCACCAACCATTCAATTACAGTCACACCCCCTTCCTTCAACATCTCAGCTTTCACACCATCCATACCAGATGCTTTTCCTACTCTCGTTTCATCTAGTGCTCTCCTCACTTCCTCTATTGTAATCTCTCTCTCATTCTCATCTCCCATCACTGGCACCTCAACACCTGGAACATCAATTATCTCTGCCTCCCTATCATCCTCAACATTCAGCAAACTTTCAAAATATTCCGCCCACCTTTTCCTTGCCTCCTCTCCTTTTAACAACCTTCCATTTCCATCTTTCACTGTCTCTTCAATTCTTGTGCCGGCCTTTCTTACTCTCTTCACTTCTTTCCAAAACTTCTTCTTATTCTCTTCATATGACTGACCCAGTCCCTGACCCCACCTCAGGTCAGCTGCCCTCTTTGCCTCACGTACCTTGCGCTTTACTTCCACCTTTTTCTCTCTATATTTTTCATACTTCTCTATACTATTACTCTGCAGCCATTCTTCAAAAGCCCTCTTTTTCTCTTCCACTTTTACCTTCACTCCTTCATTCCACCATTCACTGCCCTTCCTCATGCTGCCTCCAATAACCTTCTTGCCACATACATCACTTGCAATCCCAACAAAATTTTCTTTTGCTAACTTCCACTCCTCCTCTAAATTACCAGTTTCTCTTACTCTCACCTCGTCATATGCCATTTTCAACCTTTCCTGATATTTACTTTTTACCCCAGGTTTTATTAGCTCTTCAACCCTCACTAGCTCCCTTTTACATCCACCTACTCTATTCCCCCACTCTTTTGCTACAACCAATTTTCCTTCCACCAAAAAATGATCAGACATACCGTTAGCCATACCCCTAAAAACGTGCACGTCTTTCAATCCTCCAAACATTCTTTTAGTTATCAACACATAATCCATTAATGCCCTTTCTACTACTCTTCCATTTGCCACTCTTACCCATGCATACTTATTTTTATCTTTCTTCTTAAAAAAGCTAGCACTTATTACCATCTCTTGTTCAACACACATATCTACCAGTCTCTCACCACTCCCATTTTCACCTGGTACGCCATACTTCCCAATGACACCTTCTACCTCTCCAGCACCCACTCTAGCATTTAAGTCACCCATGACAACTACATAATTCCTTCTACCCAGTCCTTCTACACACCTAGTTAATTCATTCCAAAACTCATTCCGCTCTTCTTCACTTTTCTCACTCCCTGGCCCATACGCACTGACAAACGCCCAACATTCCCTACCCAGCCTAACCCTTACCCCCATTAACCTAGATGATATAATAATAATAATAATAATAATAATAATAATAATAATAATAATATTAATAATAATAATAATAATAATAATAATAATAATAATAAAAATGATAATAATAATAATAATAATAATAATAATAATAATAATAATAATAATAATAATAATTATTATTATTATTATTATTATTATTATTATTATTATTATTATTATTATTATTATTATTATTATTATTATTATTATATATCAGAGCTTGGGTGCAGCCGCAGTTAGAAATGTTGAATGCCCGCACAGGATAAACCTACTTGTACTTAAAAATTAACTGAATAAGGAGTAAATAATTAGAGAGGAATATTACGGAAATATACAAAAAGAGAAGGGATATATAAATGATAGAAACAAGATGAAATGTAAAGCTGATTCAGGACATAAAACTAAATCACAGCAGACTTTTGACACCCTCAACAACCTTCATGTATTTACAGTGAATTCTTCATTTATTCTTTTTTATTTCTTAAGATTTGGATAGAATATTGACGTATTTCTACAGTTTAAATTCAAATGGACTATAACTTCTAGGATGTTTGGAATTGTTGACCACCATACATGAAAGTAAAGGCTTTGAAAAGACTTACTAAAATATGTAAAAATCCTTTACTAACTTTGGAATTTTACTACTGAATGTTCCTAATACAATCTACGACCTCACTTAAGATGTAACGATAATAATCTGATTAATAATTGGTACCGAATATTTATATTAAGACCATCAAGAAAAAATACTCAATATTTAAAGGAAATTCCAAGTGCAGGTCTGATGCAAACACCAAACAGGGAATAAAGTTCGGAATGTCTTCTCATGATTGAAATGTCACAAAAAGAATCTTGTAAGGCTTCCCAGATATACCAATCTTTTGTCGATGGAGAGAGAGATTAACCAGTCATGTTTCTAGATAATTAATCTAAATTGAAAAATGATGTCTATAATTTTCAATAGCTTGTATTTTAGAGAAAACGCACGGTGAAAATATCTGAAGTGTGGGGCAAACGGAAAACCTTACTGGTCACATGAACCACAATACTTAAAGCAATATCAGGGATGTTGTAAGTTTTATGATTCGAACCATAAATCAATTCCATCAAAATCTTTGCAAAGAGATTCAGTTGCCACGTGGTTAGAGGGTAGCATGGTAAACATTAAATAACATTAACATTATTACATATTAAGTTATTAATCCTTTCTAACATTGAATTCACTTTACATTTGGAATAAGTCCTACTCAAAGGTAGAATATAAGAGTGCATGTCCCACGAATAAGATTCAAACCGATGGTATGGATCTTGATATCTGAAAGGTTTAGTCAAAGTCTATTTCTGTTGAAGAAATAATAATACAAAAAATCAACCTTTCAGCTGATTCCCAGGAACACTGATTTTGTTTGTACCATTAACTTTATCTTTGTATATCTTTCTTTACTGTGCCATAAACCTTACTATCACACCAAAGGAGAAATTCTTGATTTATAGAGTTATCATTATCTAGTGTAGTTTTACATATTTTCTTATTAACTTTATAATACTCGATAAAATTCTTACGACAAATTTTATTATTGATAGAACACTTTGAAGTCCTTTAACTTGAATTTCAAGTGTTATCCTTCTATTTTCAGAAATGATGATGATTGTCAATCAGTCACATTTCTAAGCAACCTTTTTATCGAAAAAAGATGATTTGATGTAATTCAAACCTTTCATTATACTACCAAGAAATTTCATAGAAAATATAAGAAATGAAATAGATATGGCCATTGTACTTAAATCCCGCCGCAACTTTTAAGAGTTACTCTCTCACACTTTAATGAATAATACAGTGATACCTTGATGGTAGAAAAGAATGGATTATCTCACTTTTGTATTCAACAAAAATACTGTGAATCAACAGTGAGTCACACATTAAAGCCTCGATGCACGTTCCAATTATAAATATCAAATTGCAAACAGTACTTCAGAATATTATCATTATATTCTTTGTG
>NC_090747.1:34027987-34042987 GCF_036898095.1 Palaemon carinicauda | reverse complement strand
AAATTTCTATTTCAAGACGTGTTACAGAATATAGATATCCACTTTTGATGACATTTGTGGACTTTGATGAAGCTTTTGATATTGTGCACCGGCCCTATTATGGCGTTCCTCTTATATATGTAAATTTGATTAAATGTGTTCATGAACATAGCAAGTGTAAACTTAGTGTTATTCAAGTCCTGTCAAATAGATTTCCAGAGAACTCTGGAATATTCAAGAGATATGTGTTGTCACCTATGGTGTTTATCCTCCTCATGAATTGTGTAATGCATAGACCACTTAGGAATGATTGGACTGGGTTGGTAACAGGGAATTAATCCACCTATAGTATGTTGAGTACTATGTCCTTATTAACAGACAATACAGGACTTACAAAGCTTGTTTATCAGAATACATGAAATATCAGATGAGGATGCACTCAAGTTAAATAGAAGAAGGGCAGAGCTGAATAGAACAGCATATGCAATAGAAGATCAATTATCATTGGAAGGTGGAATGATGAATGAGGTGAAATCATTTAATTATTTAGTAACAATTATCTCTAATGCACGATATATAGAATTTGAATATAATGAATGATGAGGTAAATATTTTTTTATTATATCTAAAATATATTATTTAAGAAAAGTAAACAGTTTTTTACAGCAAAGAATGCCAGTATGTAAAGTTGTTTTATAAATTGAATGAGGAAAACAGGATACAGTTTAAAAATAAAAAGCTTATTGAAATATAAATCATTGTTAAACTATTCAGTAGAATGATATGAGTTCTGGGAGATGAATTTAGTGATAAAAAAGGAAAAAATAAATGATTTTTCACAAACATACAGATATAGATATTGATGCAGATCATAACACGAGATAATAGTCTGCATTAAAAAATCAACATATCATGTCACTTACATAGGACCAGTACATAAATATCTCTTGGCCGCTAATCTGTAACTATTATCTTTAAGTTTTTGAACATTTTTCTTTGCAAGATCGCAAGTTAATAGTCAGTTATATTCAACAGTATTACGTTGCATTCGGGGAAGAACCTGTTGCTCCACCATATAAAATATATGTCATGAATACCATTTTACCATAATTTTTTAAAGACAATTATTCTATTGTAAACTACATAGGATTGAAAAATCCTTTTAAGTTCATGAATAAAATATTCAGTTTAATTATGAATGACAATTAAATTTACCAATGAGAAAGATCGTATTTCGTCTTCTTATTTATAAAATTAGACGAAATCGGGTTACCACCGAAGAAATAAGGTTCCTCTTTAAATAAAGGCTATTAGTATTCTACTATCTCACAGGATATCAATTTAAGTCAACAAAAGAGAAAACAAAGTATCTGAATAACAAAAATAAAGGTGATCGTCATTTGGTAAACATTATTCAGAAATTCTCGCTTCGTTAAGCCTGAAACAATGCAGTAATTCTTGGATAAAAAAAAAAAAAAAAAACTTTAGTGAAGAGACTGTCAACGATGCCCTAGTATATATCTCATAATTAGCTAATGTGTATGCTGATAGTGCAGAGGCCAGATTCAGCAGACAGATATGCAGAGTTGTGTCTGATATTTTTGGGTTAGTTTTAGGAAGTATCTGTTGTGCGAATGCCATTTGGTTTAAACTGTGCGCCAATATCATTCTCGAAAATGATCAATGCAATTTTTGGTGGTATGTTAGGTGGCATAATATTTACTTTATATGTGCATCATTTGGTAATTGTTCTGACTCTTCGATTAAACCTTTGCTAATCTTGAATTAGTTTTATATAGGTTTAGTCTCTTTAATTTGAAATTTAAAATAATCATGTTTTTTTTTTCTCTCAAGTAGGATTTTCCATATTTAGATTATGTTGTTTAGGAACTCTTCCACCTATCAATGAGCTTATTTCAATGCAAATATTATTTCATTATTGTTCATACCTTCTCTACTTCCATTTCATTATATATCTTGGAGTACCTAGTGCGTATTACTAAAGTAAATTCGTCAAATTTTTTTGTTATTAAAGGAGTGTTGATCTTATTTCTCAAAATTAGTTTTCATCTTTCTTTCCATAGATATAGAAAAGACCATTGCGTGTCACCAATATATGGGCGCTTGCCTTTAACTTGATCAACATTGTTACATCTTTAACTAGATTGTGTTTTTTTTTTCTTTTTTTACTGATACTAAAATCTATTTCGTTTTCCGTTTCTCCCTGTCCACTTTGTATTTTCCAATTCATGTTTCTTTCAGCAAATTCTACAAACAAGTGTACTCTGTCGTTTCTTATGCCTACCCCAAAATTACTTACTGCTGATGTTCTCTCTCTCTCTCTCTCTCTCTCTCTCTCTCTCTCTCTCTCTCTCTCTCTCTCTCTCTCTCTCTCTCTCTCTCTCTCTCTTATTTCATTGATAATGGAAAATTCTGTTTAAGCTTGTCATTGCATGATTCATATTTTTGGAGATTTGATGCCATTGTTATCCGTGACCGTTTGTATATAAGCTTCTTATGTCGCTTGAATAAGCTCGTCTTCCATAATAGCCTTTAATGAGTATTTAATACATATCATTACTAATGCAATGTAAAGCACTTTTTACCATCTGCAGTCTTTTGCAACAATATTTTAAACAAGTTAAATACTATGCTATATAGTATTAGCTCATATCTCTTATATGAATTTGATACTGCTGTCATTGAATTCTATCCTCTAATAAATAGAATGGGATACGCTTTGAGATTGGTGATACTCCAGTACGAGGTCAACCCAGGTGCAGGTGAATTGGGGGTGAGCGGGGATGAGAGGAGTAAGCGTTATGTGGGGGGGGAGGGTAAGTTTTGTGACGCCAATGATCAACATTGACTGGCGAAAGAGCATCATTTAGCGTAAGTTCAGTATTTTTCATTATCCATTTAAGAAAAACATTACTATTTCAGAAAAATTAATATTATAAGATATTTTGATGAATACATTTCATGATGAAATATTTGCTGTGAGAAGTTTTTTTTATAAGGAAAATTTTTCAAAAAGTCGCACATCAGGAAAGAAAAAAATATTACTCAAATATGCAACGTGCATGCATACTTAGATACATTAATACACAAATCTTTTGCTAATGACTCAAAACTAACTTTTATAAAGATTTTTTTTTTAGATATGGTGAAGAAATACACTAAGATATAAGTAATCATGATAATTACATTTTACAATCTTTCTAATTTGATAATTATATTCTTTGAGGAGGTTATTTCTTTAAATAGTATTCTTATTATAAAAAAAAATCGACAACGAACAAAGTAAATGACTAAACAAAGTGATAATTTTTTTACTAATCTGTTATTATTATTATTATTATTATTATTATTATTATTATTATTATTATTAGTCAAGCTACAACCCTAGTTGGGAAAGCAAGATGCTATAAGCCCAAGGACTCCAATAGGGAAAAATAGCCTTGTAAGGAAGGGAAATAAGGAAATAAATTATGAGGCTAAATCAACTATATATAATTCTAAAAACAGTAACAGCATCAAAACAGATATGTCCTTTATAAACTATTAACAAGGTCAAAAACAGATATGTCATATATAAACTAAAAAGACTCATATCAGCCTGGTCAACATAAAAACATTTGCTCCAACTTTGAACTTTTGAAGTTCTACTGATTCAACTACCCAATTAGGAAGATCATTCCACAACTTGGTAACAGCTGGAATAAAACTTCTAGAGTACTGCGTAGTATTGAGCCTCATGATGGAGAAGGCCTGGCTATTAGAATTAACTGCCTGCCTAGTATTATGGACAGGATAGAATTGTCCAGGGAGATCTGAATGTAAAGGATGGTCAGAGTTATGAAAAATCTTATGCAACATGCATAATGAACTAATTGAACGACGGTGCCAGAGATTAATATCTAGATCAGGAATAAGAAATTTAATAGACCGTGAGTTTCTGTCCAACAAATTAAGATGAGAATCAACAGCTGAAGACCAGACAGGAGAAAAATACTCAAAACAAGGTCGAAAATCACACCTAAAATTTTGAGTCATAAAAATTTAAAGAAACATTATCAATACTGAGATCCGGATGTTGAGGAGCCACCGTCCTTGACCTACTTACAATCATACTTTGAGTTTTGTTAGGATTCAATTTCATACCCCATAATTTGCACCATGCACTAATTTTAGCTAAATCTCTATTAAGGGATTCACCCACCCTAGATCTACATTTAGGCGATGGAATTGATGCAAATAGGGTAGCATCATCTGCATGTGCAACAAGCTTGTTTTCTAGGCCAAACCACAGGTCATGTGTATCGAGCATGAAAAGTAAAGGGCCAAGAACACTACCTTGTGGAACACCGGATATCCCATTCCTATACTCATTATCGTGCCCATCAACAACAACTCTTTGAGATGTATTACTTAAAAAATCAATAATAATGCTAAGAAACGACCCACCCACTCCCAACTGTTTGAGTTTGAAAATAAGGGCCTCATGATTAACACGGTCAATGGCAGCACTAAAATCAAGGCCAATCATACGAACTTCCTGACCACAATCAAGGGATTTATGTATAGCATTGGGGATTGTAAGAAGGGTATCACATACTCCAAGGCCTTTACGAAAACCAAATTGCAAACTAGGGAGTAGATGATTACCTTCAGCAAACCTATTAAGACGTTTTGCCAGAAGACGTTCAAAAACTTTAGATAATATGGGAGTTAGGGAAATTGGGCGGTAATCAGTGGGACTTGAGCTACCACAAACACATTTACATAGAGGAGTAACATTACCAATTCTACAACTAGTGCTAAAAGCTCCTTTTCTTGCTAACTTGCGCAAAATAACAGATAACGTCGGAGCTAAAAAATCTGCTGTCTTTATAAAAAACAAAGGAAAAATATGTATATATTAAATTGAAGTCTACTGTGTCAGTTTGTTATATTTCACCCGTTTTCTTTCACTGCAATTATGGGCCTGTGTACCCCCAAGGTAAATCTTGATGAAAATGGAAAAAGCGGGGTTATTTTTCTGGATGAAAATTACATGAGATTCAAGTATTGAATAATCTGTAAATTCCTGGCACAATTTTTCAATAGCCGCACGCAGACACACGCACCAAAAGACAGACAATCATCTGGATTTTTATGTATATATATATATATATATATATATATATATATATATATATATATATATATATATATATATATATATATATATATATATATATATATATATATATATATATATAATATATATATATATATATATATATATATATATATATATATATATATACAGTATATATATATATATATATATATATATATATATATATATATATATATATATATATATATATATATATATATATATATATACAGTATATATATATATATATATATATATATATATATATATATATATATAGTATATATACATATTTATATATATATATATATATATATATATACAGTATATATATATATATATATATATATATATATATATATATATATATATATATATATAGATAGATATACAGTATATATATATATATATATATATATATATATATATATATATATATATATATATATATATATATATATATATATATATGTATATTTATATGTATATATATATATATATATATATATATATATATATATATATATATATGTATATATATATATATATATATATATATATATATATATATATATATATATATATAAACAAATCAGATAATAGATAGGTTAAGTAAAATTGGGAAAAACAAATCGAGCGACATTACATATAAAATTCAGATTATATCAGTTCAGTGACATCGGTTACTGCATGGACAAGAGTTGTGCTATGAGAATGGAACAATATCCAAGAGAAATTGTAGATTTGAGAACAAAGATCTCAGAAGAATATTTGGAGATAAATGGCAGGACAGGATTAGAAATGAAACTATAGGAGAGATTACTCGAGTGCCATATGTGGATGAGATCTTCGCGAAAGGCATTACGGATCAGTTTTCAATATATAAATGATTCCAACCCATTTATCATATTCCCTCTCAATTATATTTTATATTCCTTTGTATATTTCATTATACACCCCCCCCACACATATATATATATATATATATATATATATATATATATATATATATATGTATATATATATATATATATATATATATATATATATATATATATATATATATATATATATATATATATATATATATATATATATATATATATATATATATATATATACTTAGAGCAACAGCTGTAATTAACTTACAAACTCCGTTTTATTCGAGGCCTGCACGAAAGAAATCTTTCACTGAATTACGTCGAACATCAGGTGCATTATGAAATTCCAGATCAGAAGAGATTGTTGAGTAAAAGCTTTCAGCAGAAGTGCCTCTGTATTGCTGTTATAGGAGGAACTAAAGCCTGCTCAATGTTACAGACTTTCTGCATTTCTTATTTCTAGTTTTAAAACTTTTGAACATAAACACACAATTATAGAGAAAATTAAAAATTTAATAAAAAAATATATAACTGCGTAAAATTATTCATATATATCCTGAAACCCTGTACATTACTTTAATAAAATTAAATTTTCCAAATATAATCAGATATGAAAAGGCAACGTAAATCATACAAATATCTTTTCCAGAAATCTTTGGACAATGTTTTTTGTTATGTATAGATTATAAAGATTGTGACATTGAAATATTCCTTGAGATGGTTAACTATATTAACAGAGAAAACCAAAGAAGTTAAAGAAGAAACCAGGATTAGTTTTCTAGTTAAAGAAGAAATTGCAATTAAGGGTCCGCTTGAAAATAAGCCTCATTTAAGGATCCAGTTACATATGGTGAATTTCATAATCTTGTAATCCGGATTCAGGTATCCACTGAAGAAGGAATGGTGTATTTCACCGACTTCCCAATTCCTTGTTTCCTTAAAGGAATAGAGGAGATGCATTTCAACTAATTATGAGTTTTAGAAATAATTAATTCATCATATTCTTCTTATTTCATATTTTCATTTCAATACTTCAGAACAAAAGGATTTTGAAACATGAACGGGAACTCGATAGAGCCCATACCTTCGTCACACCCACTATTGTCAACAAAACTCATACATCACACGATAGGCAATGGCATTAGGCACATTTTGGCACTACTTTCATGCAAATCATATAAAAATTACCCACGATATAGCAAAAAGACCTTTTTTACCTTTTCGTGACATAGTCCTTGAATAATCTTACCAACTACTCCCAAAATCTAATTATTTTGTCCTTGGATCGTGGCCAATCATCCGACCAAATTTCATGAGATTCGGTCTAACAGTTTACGAGTTATGCAAATCACAAACACACAGACAGACATACAAACAAATAAATGCACAGGCAAGGGCAATGACATCTCTATATAATGTATATGAAATGATGAACAATTAAATTGTGTGCATTTTAGCGCTAGATTTACTCAAATCGGACAAAAAATGACCACTATATAGCAAAAATATTTATTTTTTACCTTTTCGTGACCTTGACTTTGACCTTTGGCCCAATCACTCCCAACATCAAATCAAATTGTCTGTAGATCATGGCTAATGATTCTACCAAATGTAATGATATTTGGTGTAACATTTTTAGAGTTATGCGAATCACAATCACACACAGACAGACTTACAAACATTTGACAAGAATATGCCTATCAAAACAACTTTCACCGCAACGAAGTTGGCGAAGGTAATAAACGTTTGAGGATTCATAATTCTTTTACCAATATCAAAACATAGGACTGATAGTTCTTATTCCATGCAATATCGATAAGGACTTAAAATTTTTCTTGATTTCAATAGAATCAATATTTCTTACCAAAACGGAAACTTCATTATGATTGAATAAATAGCTTTATATGAAGTGCACTCGCTCGATAAATCTTTTTTTTTTTTTTTTATTAGGAATGAAACTAAGCTTAAATTAGACTGGGTGGAGATACCAATTCAGAAATAAACCTCGAACCAATATTTCGAAATCAAGATATCCCAATTCCTCTTTCCCGATTGGTATCATGAACGTGACATAGCGTCTGTTTCGGCTTCGCTCCCAATCAATACTTGATGAAGTTTGGAGGCTGAGGCAGATAACTTGATCTCGATACCTTACTTTCAATAAATCCCAAATATTACTTGGAAGTATAGGGATTAAGGATTTTTTTTTTCTCTTGACCAAAGAAAGAAGATACTGGAGATGAGCAACACATGTAGTCTTTTTTAATAAATCCTAATGGAAAATCTTTGACTAATTGTGCTGTAAGCAGGCCACACACAATTCCAATAATACTTGAAGCAAAATGGCCCTACATTTAAGGTATCCTGATGATCATTCCATAGACTACCGTATAGATGATTGCCATAATCTCAATTTTTATGGGATTCTGACAATTCACAAATACCATAAGGCCTATTACTAGAATATAAAACTTTCAGTTCGGTTTGGAGAATAGTTTTACAAAATTTTTCATTTGCTTTTATTGTAAAAATCATAACCGAACCGAAATGGATAGCTACCTGGACCAGAGGTCCTGGACTAGCCCTCTGATTGGTCGGGGAAAGTTCAGCAAATGCTTCCTTTCAGCTCGACGTTTTATGAACGGGCCAGCCAATTCTTCTAATCAACAGTCTTTCGGACTCTTTGCTAAGCTTTCAAAAGCGGTTTGCTAAGCTTTCAAAAGCGGTTTGCTAAGCTTTCAAGCAACACTTATTATATTTTGTATAGTTACGACTCGGAATTATTCGTAAGGTTATTTACTTCTTGTATCAAAACCTGCTTACGAAGTCAAATTGATTACAGCGGATTCAAAGATTGCAAGAATGAATAAATCATTTACTTATTTTTTAAGATTCATCAGGTATATCAAGAATTGCAGTCTGATATTAATCAGGCTCATCTTAATTACCGCAAAACCATTATTTGAATCGTTTCCTTGCCTAATAATAGTCTTATTATCGTGTCATTGCTTCCACCAAATTTATTAATGAGCAAAACTATTTTAGAATTACTGGGTAGTTAAATTGTCAGAGGTATAAAAAGATTTGTTGTCCGGACAAGCTATTATAGAATATTCGTTGGAGGTCTCAGTTAAATTCTTAAAAGAAATTCCATTATACTCTAATTTCTGGGCTTTTCGTTACCACTGACAAGTTGTAATTATGGTCAGGTCACAAATATCTGGTTTCCATCCAAGGAAACCAGTCCATTTTTCTAATGGACTTGCAAATAATTTATTATTCGAATATTTGTTACCAGGTGATGAATATAAAGATATTTTTAGCCTAGCTTTTAACCTTAAAAAGTATTCAAACTACGAAATGAATGTGCATATAGTTCCCTCAATATTTGGTTTGACATTTTTCATAAAAGTATTCGTATATGCTAAAAAAAAAACATTACACTAATAGCGTCTTTGTGAACAATTGCAAGCTCAAATTTATACTAAACTTGCAATATGTTTTCGTGATTGTGTGTGTTGTGTGAAATATAAAGACAATAAAGAAACCACTTCTATCAATGCGTGTTCTTAAAGGAAGAGTAAGTAAAAAAGATAAAAGGTAGTCACGAATGTTTCTTATTGTTCTTTTACAGGTTTCATTAAGCTCGTATACCCTAACCATGAAGAAAGATTTTAATAGAGAGAGCAGATATGTAGGACTGAAAAGGAATATAAGTAAAACGAATATAATATTCAATGAAAATGGAGAAAGACAACACAAAAATGTTAAGGACAGCCTCTCGAAAGTGTAAATGAATATACATATTGAACAAAAACGGCAATGGTTTCTAATAGACTGGAGACCCAAATTAAAAGAATGATAGACATAGGATGGAAAGGTTTTGGTGAACGAAATATGATTATGAAAATTAAAAGCCATTTCCTCTAAACAGAAAAGTAATTATCCAGATGGTCCCACCAGTATCAACTTATCTATCAGAGAATTCGAACACTACATAAACCCCGAAACCTTACAGCCCAGAGAGAGAGAGAGAGAGAGAGAGAGAGAGAGAGAGAGGAGAGAGAGAGAGAGAGAGAGAGAGAGAGAGAGAGAGAGAGAGAAGGGCTATCTCCTACTAACGATGAACCATAAAGATTTATTACACTTCCATGAATATTATGTTGAATAACTTTGCACTGATAAATGATTTGATTTATCAGTGCAGATAAAGTGATTTTTGGGTGATGCTCCAGTGTTTAGTCCATAAAAATTATATACCTCAAAACACACACAGACATATACACACGCATATATATATATATATATATATATATATATATATATATATATATATATATATATATATATATATATGTGTGTATATATATATATATATATATATATATATATATATATATATATATAGATATATATTCATATATATATATATATAAATATATATATACATATATTTCTATATATATATATATATATATATATATATATATATATATATATATATATATATAGATATATATATATATATATATATTATGTATATATATATATATATATATATATATATATATATATGCATATATATATATATATATATATATATATATATATATATATATATATATATATATATATACATATATATATATATATATATATATATATATATATATATATATATATATATATATATATATATATATATATATACATATATATATATATATATATATATATATATACATATATATATATATATATATATATATATATATATATATATATATATATATATATATATATATATATATCACCCATGAATGGCATTTGAAACCGAAATCTCTCTTGGGAATATACATCCAATTGGAATTCATTTTATGGTAACAGCTTCTGGCCGGGTGGAGATTCGAACCCCCACCTGTTCGGCTGGAAATTATGCCCGCAGTGACCATACCGACTGGGCTATCAAGAAAGAAAAAAGTTTATGATAAGTCCTCGTACATATTTCTGTCGAATTAAGGAATCTGTTCATACACTTGAAATAAACCCATCTCCACCATGATAGCTGAATCATAAGTTTGCAACACGTGGTTATTATAAAGGAATATATATCACAAGCACACGTGATTTCAATCAATGTAAATATCACCCACTATGTGTTTTCTATTTTGCAGGAATTCTTTTACCCATTTTCCTATCTTTCCCATAATGTTATGCTTTCTCATTTTTTTATCTAATATATTATGGTCTACCTTGTCAAAGGCTTTTGCAAAATCTAGATAGATCACATCTGTGTCTTTTTCATTTACCATATTTTTGTATATGTTTTCATAGTGTGCAATCAGTTGGGTCTGTGTACTTTTTCCAGGCACAAAATCGTGTTGACCTATATTAAATAAATTATTTTTAACCAAATGATTCATTATTTTCTTTCATACACTTTCATAATATGTGATGTTAGACTAACAGTTCTAAAATTGCTTGCCTCTAATCTTGATCCACTTTTGAAGATAGGGGTTATATAAGCTAATTTATGTTTAACATATATCTCGCTCATATCTACACTTTGTCTTAGCAGTATTGCAAGCGGCTTTGCGATAGTGTTTGCATTTTTTTTTTTTAACAAAATCGCTGGAACTCCATCTGGTCCGGCTGCCGATCCATTTTTAATTTCGTTTATAGCCTTGACAATATCTGCTTCATTGATATCTATATCCGTTAGATATTCAACATTTTCTTCTCTCATATCTGTTTCATTATTCTCATTTGCAATTCTTGGCGTGAACTCACTCTTATATTTTTCTGCTAATATGCTGCATATTTCCTTTTTTTTATTTGTTAGCCGACCTTCAATTCTTAGAGGGCCTATTTCGAATCTCCCTTTATTCATCTTTTTTTGCATAGGAGTAAAGTACTTTGTATTTTTATTATATTTTGAAGTTTCCTTTCTTCTAAGTCCCTTTTTTCATTTTCTTTCGACTGTATAATCTTTTGTTCTGCATTTTCTATCTTACATTTTATTTCCACCATTTTCCGCACATTTTTTTCTTTTGCAAGATTTTTCTTCCACTTTCTAATTTTCTGAAATAACATCCTTCTGTCTCTTGGTATGCATGTCTTTTGTTTATTGTTTTTTTCGCTACATATTTTTAAACAATTTTCTCCAGTATTTTGTACAGTATGTCCGTATTTACCTGTATATTATCACTTAAAAATATTAATTTCCATTCTTTATTCAGTTCTTCATTTATTTCTGACCATTTTATATTCTTACTATGAAAATTATATTTTCCATATCATTCCCAAAGGTTTGTGCTTTTATTAATTCTGCAATCACTTGCTTTGGAATGGCCTATCAATTCTATGACATTGTGGTCTGAAATTCCGGTGTTATACACAATTATTACTTTAACATAATTCACCTCATTCACAAAAACTAGATCTAGGACATTTTCCTTTCTTGTTGGAATGTGGTTTATTTGTTGCATACTATGTTCTAATAGCATATCTTGAAGCTTTTCAAATTGCCTCTTATCTTCTGCGCTACTATTACTCTCTTTTTTATATGTATACATACAACCACTTTCTTCTATCAGTTCTCTCCAATCCACGAAAGGAAAGTTAAAATCTCCGGATAGGAGTATATTCCAGTCTTTATGGTTTCTACATATATCATCTTTTTTTTCTTTCATTATGTCAAACTCCTTAGTATTTGGGGGTCTGTAAACTACAATATTCACTAGTTTTCAAATTTAAATTCAACCGCAATCAATTCACATTTTGTGCAGCTGTATTTTTCACAGACTTTTCCTTGATTTAAGGCTCTTCCATATATTGTGGTTCCCCCTTGATTCCTATTTTTTTCTGTCTGTTCTATAAGTTTGGAAACCCTTTATCTAGTCATCTCTGCCAGTCTCTTAGGAATACCATGTTTCACTTATATTTGATATATCTATTTTTTCAATTTGGGTTAGTTCTTCTAAGAACTCTATTTTCCTTTTAGAGTTACTCGTGACTAAACCCTGTGCATTCATCACTTTTATGGTTTGTTTCATCCCCATTATTTAATATTGGTAATAATATGGATTTTTCCATGCTTCCTTCCTGTTCTGATATGATTTTCTTTTCTTAATTTCCAGGAATTCTGCAATTGAAAAATCCAACTTTTCTATTATATTTGCTCTTTCGCCTTCATATTTATTTTTGTGTGTTTACATGCAATTATCCTCATATTTGCACCAACACCTGGCATAATAGATGCATTCTTTGTAGTTGGGCTCTAAATGTGCATATTTCGGTTGAAAGGCCTCATATCTTGGGGCCTTTGGTGCATAGCGCGGTATATACGTTGCCTGCTTTTTGGTTACTTTTTTGTTTCATTTCTGCTTTTATTTTTATTTTTAGTTTGCTGAGTTTTCTTACTTGCATTCATGGCTGCAGGATGCATATATCGACATTTTTTGTTGAAACTGCATCCTTTTCCTTCTTTTAGGTTTTTGCATATTTTTGGATCGAGATCTCTGCATTCGTCTCCATGTCCGTCTAAATACAGACATTTACCATATATTTCATAATTATGGCATATCTTTGGATGCTTGTAGTAGCATCTTTCGCCAAATCTGCAATTCCCTCTTTTCAGCAAATTGCAGAATATATCTTTCTTTTCTTGTTTTTCTTGTTCTTGCCCATCCCTAAAAGTATGTAGGTCCGGGTAGAGTCTCTTGGGTCTATTATTTATTTCTATCAGATATTTTATTTCTCCGTATGTTGTTGGATGGCATCATAAGTTATATCAATGATTTACTCTGGATCCTTACACATATCCTGTGCATTTTTCTCTTCTTCTTCTTCTTCTTCTTCTTCTTCTTCTTCTTCTTCTTCTTGTTCTTCTTCAACTATTTGCAGATTTAGTCTCGACTTAATTATATTTTCTATCCAGACTAAGCATGTTGAACAAAATACCTTTGTGTCTCTATTTTTTTATTTTTGCTGTATTTCAGCACATGTAGGGTGTGTTGGAACATGACAGGAATCGCATTTTCTAATCAGTTGTTGAGGATTATTAATGGAATACCATATCTTACATGTATTACACCATTTTGGCATTCTTTTTCCCAATGCATCAATCAGCATATTCACCATATTGGACTTCTTATTGTTCTTTGATAGAATGTGTTGATTGATGTAAACTTTCTTTATAAGTCTCTTTATCACTTGGATCTTCTTTGGAATTTCTTCTATTATTTTGCTGATGTTTTCCGCAGATTTGCTCCAGTTTATTGGATCATATTTCAATATGTCTGCGAATATTTTTCCGTCACACTGGTTGGAGTTACTAGTGACCTCTGTTATTAGACGGTCGAGCTCTTGTTTCGCCAACACATGGAATTTACTTTTGCTGATTGCAGCAATGTCCCTCCAAGCTTTACCTGTATTATAGATCGCCATCTTGATCAGATTTTTAGTAATTCATAAGATAACAATCCTATGCCGACGTTTAATCCCACTTTTTTTTTTTTTTTTACCTCAAACTAATCACCGACGATTCACGAAAACTTGTAGCTATATTGCACTCGATAGCCTTTTGTTATCCGTGTTAAATCAGGATATTTATCTGGTCGCACAACAAGAGTACTTACCGGCATACAGAAAGTAAGAGAGAGAGAGAGAGAGAGAGAGAGAGAGAGAGAGAGAGAGAGAGAGAGAGAGAGAGAGAGGAGAGAGAGAGAGAATTGAGGAAACTACATTTTAACAAAAACATATCCGATACCAATAAAGTTATTTCTCTTGATATATGTTATAGTGTCTCTAAAACTGTAGGTTTATGGGGAGAAGCAGTAAGTAGCTCAATTTCTACTGCAGCACGGTCCTAAAAGAAATCTTATTAATTTCCGCTTAGACAAATCAGTGGCATATCTTTCATATACCAATACTTTTCATGATGCTTTGACTGCATGTAGTTTCACAAGTCTTTTT
>NC_090747.1:33997987-34007987 GCF_036898095.1 Palaemon carinicauda | reverse complement strand
CATATCTGCCCAACTGTAAAAATCTGATTCATACAACCCCTACCTCTTCTAAAACCACCCTGTACTTCTAAGATTGCATTCTGTGTTTTATCCTTAATACTATTAATCATTACTCTACTATACACTTTTCCAACTACACTCAACAAACTAATATATCTTGAATTACAACACTCATGCACATCTCCCTTACCCTTATATAGTGGTACAATACATGCACAAACCCAATCTACTGGTACCATTAACAACACAAAACACATATTAAACAATCTCACCAACCATTCAAGTACAGTCACACACCCCCTCCCTTCAACATCTCAGCTTCCACACCATCCATACCAGATGCTTTTCCTACTCTCGTTTCATCTAATGCTCTCCTCACTTCCTCTATTGTAATCTCTCTCTCATTCTCATATCCCATCACCGGCACCTCAACACCTACAACAGCAATTATATCTGCCTCCCTATTATCCTCAACATTCAGTAAACTTTCAAAATATTCCGCCCACCTTTCCTTTCCCTCCTCTCCTTTTAACAACCTTCCATTTCCATCTTTCACTGTCTCTTCAATTCTTGCGCCAGACTTCTTTACTCTCTTCACTTCTTTCCAAAACTTCTTCTTATTCTCTTCATATGACTGACTCAATCCCTGACCCCACCTTAGGTCAGCTGCCCTCTTTGCCTCACGTACCTTGCGCTTTACTTCCACCTTTTTCTCTCCATATTTCTCATACTTCAAAAGCCCTCTTTTTCTGTTCCACTTTTACCTTCACTCCTTCATTCCACCATTCACTGCCCTTCCTCATGCTGCCTCCAACTACCTTTTAGCCACACACATCACTTGCAATCCCAACAAAATTTTCTTTTACTAACTTCCACTGCTCCTCTAAATTACCAGTTTCTCTTACTCTCACTTTGTCATATGCCATTTTTAACCTTTCTTGATATTTACTTTTTGCCCCCGGTTTTATTAGCTCTTCAACCCTCACTAGCCCCCTTTTACATCCACCTACTCTATTCCCCCACTCTTTTGCTACAACTAATTTTCCTTCCACCAAAAAATAATCAGACATACCGTTAGCCATACCCCTAAAGACGTGCACGTCTTTCAATCTTCCAAACATTCTTTTAGTTATCAACACATAATCCATTAATGCCCTTTATACTACTCTTCCATTTTCCACTCTTACCCATGTATACTTGTTTTTATATTTCTTTTTGAAAAAGCTAGCACTTATTACCATCTCTTGTTTAACACACATATCTTGTTATATTTGAAATAAAATACAAAGGCTGAACATCGCCTCAAATGAAATATATTTAATTGCAAACAAAGTTGCATTTTTACAAGGAACAGAGTAAATATTTTCCTTCTTATTGCAATAAGTTGAATTCATGCAGTAATCAAACATGTATATCTTGATAATAAAAAAGAATAATCAATTTATTCATATAGTAAGTCATGGTAATAAAGTCTTTTTTTGAAGGTAACTCTATATTTGTACTTCTATATAATTAAAGCTTTAGTGAATTTGTTGCTTCTCAGTGCATGAAGTAAGATATGTACTGTCAGTGTCTATATAACGAAGAGCCTCTTTACTATATATCTTCTCATTAAATTTTTGTATATTATATTCATGTTCTTCTAAGAATGAATTTAGTGTCTGGAATACTACACTTTTGGAGTAATTTGTATTGCTGCCATTGGATTTAACTAGAGACAACAAATATTTTGCTTTTTGAGTAAAAACAGTTTTTTTTATTTTTTTGACCTTAGCAATATATATATATATATATATATATATATATATATATATATATATATATATATATATATATATATATATATATATATATGTATATATATTTATATATATGTATATATATATATATATATATATATATATATATATATATATATATATATAATATATATATTTATATATATATATATATATATATATATATATATATATATATATATATATATAATATAAACTATATATATATAATATATATATATATATATATATATATATATATATATATATATATATATATATGTATGTATATAACTTTTAAACATATTCTAGTAATATTGAATTGTCAACTATCGTTAATTTTTTTAAACAAATTCCAATATAAAATTTATCAACAAAGTACTTCAGAGACGAATAAAATATAGATGTATATCTAGGTAGTTTGTTAGAATATATCATAAGAATTTATCTTGTTTAACCCAGAACTTGGGTGAAGAGAAAATAAGTAAGAAATAAATTTGGGAAACAGACATATCTACGCACTAGTTGATCGGTTGATGTGCAGCAATGAGATCTGAGAGCAAAACACATTACGACCTCATCTCTGTCAATCGGGTTAATTTTGTACTTTGTTTCTAGCATAAAGTCTCGGTTTTAGAAGCAAAATTATATATATCGGACCTGAAACCTTCATTGCGTTAATTTGGGGCACTGCGCGAATCGTAATGTTAGGGGGTTATGGTTAGCCAGATTTAGAGATAAACTCTTTTCGTTTTGATAAGATATCGCTGATAACACAATGAGTATCTCTCTCTCTCTCTCTCTCTCTCTCTCTCTCTCTCTCTCTCTCTCTCTCTCTCATGAGCCATTTTTCTTACCACTTTCGGGAATTAAAATATATAAAAAAAAATATATATATAGGAAAATGTTACTCCATTTGATTTTCAGTCATCGTATAATTTGATTAATTACTTTTCTAACACTTTTATTGTTAAATATGTTCCATATGCAGTCAATGGCAAACATGAAATCTATTATTGGCAATGTCAAACATTATCTCCGACTCATTATGCTACGTAAGGCATTATATATCAAGTATTACTCTTCATCATCTTGAAACTTCAATGGTAGGATCTTTTCCGTAAATGAACTTACTTCCAAGACAGTAGATTTTTATTTAATAGAAGGAGATATTCTACTTCTACCCAACATCATATCAACATTACTTCATGCATTTGAAATTACTGATTAACGGAAAAAGTTTAATAGTGTTTTCAAGAGATTAAGGTAATGAATGAACACCTGTTCATATTGAATAAGGGGAAGACACTCGCATTTATGTAATGACTAAGAAAAAGGAATGACATAAAACGAAGCATAAATACTGCTTTTAAAGGATTTAATGGCCACTCATGAATGGCATAGGTTAGGGAAAAGACAATGGTCTAGCTAGCATTACAATGCCATACTGACTGACCATACTGTATATACATATGATCAACGCTTAAGCCTCTTCTCCACCCAAGCTCAGACCAGAGATGGACAGGCAATGAAGGGTAGACCTACTGTAAAACATATCCAAAACCCCCATCACAAACTTAAAGGAGGGTGAGGAGGCAGACTACAGGAAATTCTCAACCTTCAGCGGGACTCGAATCCCCAGTCCGGTACATCACCAATCATAGGTTTTTGTAAAGACTTATCATTGAGCAATTCTTGTAACCATTATGTTTGATAGGATGTAGATAGAAAGTGTATATTCCTTATATATTCAGACTATAACTGTTTTACTTTGAAAGAATGCAACCTCACTTGGGAAGTATTTGACAAAGTCTTCTAGTAATAAGCTTAAACTTATCTTGGCGGAAGTTTTGAAGACTACGATCATGCAATCATTCAGAATATCATTGCAGTTATGAGATAGTAGAGAAAAAAATTCCTCTTTGAGTTGTTTAGGAAACGAATCATTATCCAAATGAAAATATCCCCCATTTTTTGGATAACGTGAAAATGGAAAATCCTAAATAATAGATATACCAATGCACATTCATTTTTTCCTTGTTATAAGAAAGCAATTGTCAAGATGATATTGTGACGAAGCCGAGAGAGGGTTGTGAACTCAAAGGCAGGTTGGAAACGACTGAGTTATATATTAAGGAACACTCTTCTTTATATACAAAACGGCAAGGCAACAGGACATGGCATGTTCGAGGGACAGACAAAGTTCAGAGCAAAACCGGAGACATGATCATTCAGGTTCTTTTTAGTGCGAGGGAAGAGCGCACATACAAGCATATATATACAATAGGAATTATGTACAATTGTGTGACACACGGTTGGTACATGGCTCCCCCTCTAAAAATGACATACTGAACATGTTAAATAGGTGCCCTGAATCTGGAGAGGTAGTAGTAACAACTGCGCCGATGAGCAGCAGTGAGTGGCTGTAGAAGTCGTTGGTTGGGGGTGCGAGTGAGTGGTGGATGATGGGTGGCTGTGTTGCCCGCTCCGGCTCGTCACGGGGTAGGCGAGTGTGTCCTACGGCATTCATAGGCGTGTGTGTCCTACGGCATTCATAGGCGAGTATGTCCTACGGTATTCATAGGCGTGGTGTGTCCTACGGCATTCATAGGCCTACGGCATTCATAGGCGAGTGTGTCCTACGGCATTCATAGGCGTGTGTGTCCTACGGCATTCATAGGCGAGTGTGTCCTACGGTATTCATAGGCGTGTGTGTCCTACGGCATTCATAGGCCTACGGCATTCATAGGCGAGTATATCCTACGGCATTCATAGGCGTGTATGTCCTACGGCATTCATAGGCGTGTATGTCCTATAGAATTCACGTCAGCTTCGGTTGAAGTTGAATAGGTGTCCTCTTCGTCACGAGTGGAGGCGTTGATGGAGGTTTTGAAGTGGCTGTCCATAAGGGCACGAACTAGGTTCACCTCACGAGGAGAGCCGTGTGCGGCAGGTTGCAGGCGAGTAATACTGGTCATTTTCCCGAGGGTGAGCGAAGCCCTTTGGTCACCCAACGGTTGTTGAGAGAGCTGAAAAGGCGTTGCTATACGGGCGGCTGGCGACGGCAAGTACTGCTGCAGAAGGTATGCGTTGACGGCGTCATAGTAACGGTGAGAGGCGGGGGGTGGGGGAGGCGGGAGAGCCAGTCACTCCGGGGTCACCAATGTGACGGAGGAGAGAGAAGGATGTGAGCTCAAAGGCAGGTTGGAAACGACTGAGTTATATATTAAGGAACACTCTTCTTTATATACAAAACGGCAAGGCAACAGGACATGGCATGTTCGAGGGACAGACAAAGTTCAGAGCAAAACCGGAGACATGATCATTCAGGTTCTTTTAGTGGGAGGGAAGAGCGCAGATACAAGCATAATATATACAATAGGAATTATGTACAATTGTGTGACACACGGTTGGTACAATATATTCTCCTATAACCTTGGATAGCTCTGAGAAGACAGGCTTTGGACTGTTAGCTAAAAGTTATTTTTAAACGATCGAACCAAAAAAAAAAGGTGTATCCTTAATATTCTCAGCCAAATTGGGAGAGAACCCATATCTGGTGATATTTTCATGTTATCGTATTGATGAAAAATATTTAGAACAACATCTTGGCCAACCTTTTCGCACTCCCCAAGAGAGATTAGTTCACCGAACGTTTGACTGGGGCTCAGAAGGCACCAGAAGAATTTGAAGACCCAAGTCTACATAGCTGAGGACTATAGAGCGTGAAGTAGGAGATGATGAAAGGAGGAGTATTGAATTAAAAACTCAAGACAGAGACGACTGAGGAAATCGAACCCAGGCTGTTTGCGTCAATAAGCGTAGGATGAAATGATATATATATATATATATATATATATATATATATATATATATATATATATATATATATATATATATATATATATATATATATATATATATATATACTTCAGACACCATGATATACTCTGGATAAATTTTTACAAATTTGTTAGGTTTTCTAGATTCTGAAAGAGTCCCATTATTAATATCCAAACGCTTATTATAGAGAGAATAACAACAACGCCACGGCCATTGATGCTTTACATATGTTCACTGTCTTTAAGATTTTACTCTACGAAATAAAATGAATAAAGCCATATAATCTTCACCATCCGGTTAGTTTCCATTGACCTCCCACTCACCTGTAAAAATTCTTAGAATTCGAAGATAAGCTCTAATATATGAGAAAAAATTAATAGAAGAATGTTCACTTTTAGTACTTTTTTGAAAGCAAATATATTTAGGTCCTTCACATCATAGCTGTATTAATCGATGTCGTTTTGCAGACGTCCGATATACTAGAAGAAAACGTAAACTCGAAGAGCTTGCTTGGATAGATATATTTCCCCTTTTTCATACATTCATCTTATTGTCCAGTGGAATGCTGATTGTTTGGTCCCAGGAACATAATGCCATCATAACTAGATTTCCATTAGTAAACGGTATTTTTCCACATAATAATTGTTCTTGCGTTTTGGATTTCCATTTCCCATTTTGATGGGTTAGCTATTATAAAACCAAGTTAAAATAAGAAGGCTAAATAATATATATATATATATATATATATATATATATATATATATATATATATATATATATATATATATATATTATATATATATATATATATATATATATATATATATATATATATATAAATAGTAACTATTTAATGGTTTCCTCCAATCTTTCATTTTATGATAACAAGAATTTGAACAGACTATTTTCTTTTATGATGGTCAACCTCGTTAACATATTTTTTTTTTTTCATTTAATCTTTCATAGTCTGTATGTATCTAATAATTTCACTATCTGGAGGGTAATACCTAAGACTTCCTCATAGTATAATTCAAACAGGGTTTCTAAGCCTAAAAACAAACTATTGTAATTCAATATCTCATGTAACTTCAATTATCAAACCTCCGGAAATGTAAAGCGCTATTAGGACCTTCAACCGTCTTCGTTTTTACCTTACTTATCAAGAGTCTGTACTTCATCTTCTTTGAATTCTTCCTGTTTTTTTTCTCTTTATGTACTAAGTTTTGGATTTGAGGATTTACTCCTTTATTTTGTTTTATATGATTATACACTGAGTCTTTATAACTTCCATTATTATGTTACAGTCCATATATAGAACATAAGTTAAGGAAACTAAAGTACTCTCTCTAACCTAACATTTTACTTACACAGAAAATTAGCGCCTCTTGTCTAATACGGCATTTCATTTATCACTGACACACACGAAAATTGTATAAAACAAGCCAATTTATTTCCATGAAAAGGTGTTATTAAACGACAAGTATGAAAACAAGTACATAAGTGTCTTTAATTGATGTTGGCGAATTGTTATTCCAAGGCATATATATGTATATATATATATATATATATATATATAAATATATATATATATATATATATATATATATATATATATATATTATATATATATATATATATATATATATATACATATATATATATATATATATAATCTAATCACCTGAAATTACGTATAAAATTCAGACTATATCAGTTTAGTTCAATCAATGTTACCCTATTTACATGAGTCATGGTATGACAATCAAACAATATCCAATAGATTTAGTAGATTTGAGAACAAAGTTCTCAGAAGGATATTGGGGGATAGAAGGCCGGGCAAGATTAGCTATGAAAACTAAAAGAGGTATTACTAGAGTGTCATATGTGGATGAGGTCATATTGAGGAGTATATGGAGAGGGTTTGGGCTTGCTCTTCGTACTCCCCCAAGAGAGATTAGTTCACCAAACGTTCAGCTGGGCTCCACAAGGGACTGGAAGAGTAGGAGGTCTCAGGCTTACATGACTGTGGACTATATATATATATATATATATATATATATAATATATATATATATATATATATATATATATATATATATATATATATGAGTGTGTATGCGTGCAATTCCGTGTTTCATTTTGTTTCTGTGTGTAGCTGTTGATTTAGCTTACTTTGATATGTTATATTACAGAGACGACTGATGCAATGATACAATCTATACAAAGAGTCTGGAAAACATTGGGAAATTTCAAAGGTATAAATAGGTTTTGCTTAATACAGTCTTTAACTACAAACGATATACTATACTTTCATGGTGTCCTATTAGAAAAAGAACTCTTTGCTGTTGAAATCTTAAATATTTCGACATCAAAAACGTAGCTCTTGATAACCATGTTTGTAGAAAAAAAAAGTTTGTGATTGACGAAGACTTATTGAAATTCTTGCCTCCAGGAGAGAAGTCTTTCAAGAATTTGTTTATAATGGAGTTTCCCAACTTTCAGTTGTGATAAGTCCTTTGATAGTGAAGGTATCAATCGACCACTAGGTAAACAGATTTACAGGTATATTATACCTTTTTCTTTGCATAATTTTCACCTGTCACTTAGATGTGGCGGAGACAACGTACTATTTGTATGAAAACTTGTGAAAAAATATTTCGCATTTAATCTCTCCTTTGTAATGAAGAGCAAGTGCCTGGATACATACAAACACACACTCACACACACGCACACACGCAAACACAGACATATATATATATATATATATATATATATATATATATATATATATATATATATATATATATACATATATATATATATATATATATATATATATATATATATATATGTATGATATATATATATATATATATATATATATATATATATATATATATATATATATATATATACATACATATATATATAATATATATATATATATATATATATATATATATATATATATATATATATATATATATATATATACATATATATATATATATATATATATATATATATATATATATGTATATACATATATATATATATATATATAAAATATATATATATATATATATATATATATATATATATATATATATATATATATATATATATATATATATATATATATATATATATGTCAAAAGGCATTGCGATTAGCCTAAATTTAATTTTTCAAAGATAATACTGTTTTCTCCAACTGATTCAACGATTAAATTAATCAGATCTTAAAAAGTAAAGGACAGGTGGAAAAAACGATGAACCTAGAAGACTGGACTTAACATTTAGGATATTATTATTCAGGGAGCAAACTTATTTCTAAATATAGATTGTAATGTACTAATTTTGAGATAAATATATATATATATATATATATATATATATATATATACATATATATATATATATATATATATATATATATATATATATATATATATATATATATGTATATATATATATATAAATATATATATATATATATATATATATATATATATATATATATATATATATATATATATATATATATATATATATATATATATATATGAAGAGAGAGAGAGAGAGAGAGAGAGAGAGAGAGAGAGAGAGAGAGAGAGAGAGAGAGAGAGAGAGAGAGAGAGAGAAGAGAATCATTCAAGTTCAAATAAAACCCCATTGCTCACTTTTTGAATTTTGGCGATAATTGAGTAATTTGCCAAGCCTTAACGCCGGAATATTACAAAACTAAATTCTTGAAGAAAAAATTATATAACGATGCCCGAAAACATAATTACGTTGTAATTAGTTCATATTCATGTTGATAGCTCAAGGGTGGGATTCATGAGATTGAGATATGTAGATCCGTGACCTATATAATCCTGTAGTAAATATTTGCGGCGGAATGATTAAAAAAGTATTCGAAATTACTGCATGAAGGGAAGTTTTGTGATTAGAAAAATCGTTGGAAAATAGCCTAAAACAAATGATATATGATTTGTATGATAATAGGAATATACACAGAAGCATTGGAATTGGCTTATCCAACCTAATACTGCATGGAAACCTACAAGCACACACACAAACGCACACACACACCCACAGACACAACATAAAAAAAGTGTCAGATATGCTCAAGATAATAATGCACTTTTTGGTCACGTTAGAGATAAAAATCACACTATTAATTGGTCAGGTGCAAAGAAATTGGTTCATTTGAATAACTTAGTGGGAAGAAACATCATAGAGTCCAGTTTCATAAAAGAAACCTTTGAAAACAACTTGAATATTGGACATAGAATGTATAAACTCGACGCCTTTATTTGTAAAGAGATTTGTAAGCTATATAAAAAAAACTTTAACCACTTAATGTAGAACTGAATGTA
>NC_090747.1:33960487-33992987 GCF_036898095.1 Palaemon carinicauda | reverse complement strand
AGGAGGAAGAAAAGGAAGAGGAGGAGGAGGAGGAGAAGAGCGTACAGCTGGTGCAAGGTAAGGAAATATTCAATTTCCTGATAAATTGTTCTGACAATTCTGTATTAAGTCATTTAATATTATACATGGGCACATTTGTCATGAGATCAATATGGTTAATTCCAGGTTACATGTGTTGGAACGCCACTATTCGCACTATTCGTAAGCATCAGGGAGCGGGGAATAATATCTTTAATATACCGAAACTTTGTCTAACAGGAGCACATTTGTTTTTGGAAACATATGGATTTAAGGACCTTTATTTAATAAACCGCGATTGGCAGCAGCAACCACCCGAGGTGGAATCCTACTTGCAGGGGCTAATCGGGGAGGAGACTGACACGGTACCAGGAGACTGTAGAGTCTTCCTACAAAGCAAATATCTCAAGAATCCAAAATTACATATATCAGCCCTTCAACGTTTAAATGTGTCGCATATGCGTTTGGTCTTTGACTGGGGCACCAAGAAGCGTTACTTCGAAGGGCTTGATAAAAAACTGAATGATGAAATATATTTAGCTCCCATATATAGAACCTATGACCACGAACCTGGGGTATATGATCCTGTGGCAGAAACCGTTATACGAAATGTGTCTCCTCTACAGCTATGGCAGACAGTGAGAGAATACTACGGCCCTAACCAAGTGCGCCCCTATCATTGGTTGACAAATAATTGTCAAACAATATTGAGGGATATACTTCTCAAGTTTGGAGTTATCACCCTTCTGCATAAAGATATTACACCATTCTTAATCTATAAGGGTGTTGATATAATACGGGCAATATACGAGAGCATAAAAACATCCTGTGTATCGAAAGAATAAGTGTTTAGAGTAGTGAAAGTCGTAGTGAGTGTTTAGTGTTCTAAACATAGAAGAAAAAAAGAAAAAAGAAAAAAAAGTTATTAATATTTTTTACGTTTCGGTTGAAATTTGGAGAAGATAGTTTAGATTTACTTTTGTAAAGAAATAAGTTTTTATGTGAGAGACATTGAAAGACAGAGAATCGATACCGAGTGGTTTCCAGCCTTTCAGAACCAAAGGGAATAATCTGCAAGATGGATTCAGAAGAGGGAAGAAGTCACACTTGTTCTAGTATGCATTATTCCTTGACAAAGATTCACCTGTACTGTTTCTTTGTCAGGTGAACAAATGCAGAAAAAACCGTTCAGACCTCTTGTAGTATGCTGTGTCCCTTGGAGAGGAAACCTTTGTACTGGAATAGTGGAACAGATTTGCCTTAGCTTGGGTGTGACAGCCATCTGGATTAAGACCCATTAAGAGACAGGGAATCAATGCCAAGAGGATTACGGCTTTCCAGACCTAAAGGGAATAATCTACAAGAAGCAATCAGCAGAGGGAAGAAGTCACACTTGTTCTAGTATGCAATATTCCTTGACAAAGATTCACCTGTACTGTTTCTTTGTCAGGTGAAAAAATGCAGAAAAAACAGGTCTGACCTCTTCTAGTATGCTGTGTCCCCTGGAGAAGAAACCTTTGTGCTGGAATAGTGGAACAGATGTGCCTTTGTTTGGGTGTGGCAGCCATCTGGATTAAGACCCATTAAGAGACAGGGAATCAATGCCAAGAGGATTACGGCTTTCCAGACCTAAAGGGAATAATCTACAAGAAGCAATCAGCAGAGGGAAGAAGTCACACTTGTTCTAGTATGCATTATTCCTTGACAAAGATTCACCTGTACTGTTTCTTTGTCAGGTGAACAAATGCAGAAAAAAAAAATGTGTGACCTCTTCTAGTATGCTGTGTCCCTTGGAGAGGAAACCTTTGTACTGGAATAGTGGAACAGATGTGCCTTTGCTTGGGTGTGACAGCCATCTGGATTAAGACCCATTAAGAGACAGGGAATCAATGCCAAGAGGATTACGGCTTTCCAGACCTAAAGGGAACAATTTACATGAAGCAATCAGCAGAGGGAAGAAGTCACACTTGTTCTAGTATGCATTATTCCTTGATAAAGATTCATCTGTACTGTTTCTTTGTCAGGTGAACAAATGCAGAAAAAACCGTTCAGACCTCTTGTAGTATGCTGTGTCCCTTGGAGAAGAAACCTTTGTGCTGGAATAGTGGAACAGATGTGCCTTTGTTTGGGTGTGGCAGCCATCTGGATTAAGACCCATTAAGACACAGGGAATCAATGCCAAGAGGATTACGGCTTTCCAGACTTAAAGGGAATAATCTACAAGAAGCAATCAGCAGAGGGAAGAAGTCAAACTTGTTCTTGTATGCATTATTCCTTGACAAAGATTCACCTGTACTGTTTCTTTGTCATGTGAACAAATGCAGAAAAAACAGGTCTGACCTCTTCTAGTATGCTGTGTCTCTTGTAGAAGAACCCTTTGTACTGGAATAGTGGAACAGATGTGCCTTTGCTTGGGTGTGACAGCCATCTGGATTAGGACCCGTTGAGAGAGGGAATCAATGCAAAGAGGACTATGGCTTTCCAGATCTAAAGGGAATAATCTACAAGAAGCAATCAGCAGAGGGAAGAAATCACACTTGTTCTATTATGCATTATTCCTTGACAAAGATTCACATGTACTGTTTTTTTGTCTGGTGAACAAATGCAGAAAAAACAGGTCTGACCTCTTCTAGTATGCTGTGTCCCTTGTAGAAGAACCATTTGTACTGGAATAGTGGAACAGATGTGCCTTTGCTTGGGTGTGGCAGCCATCTGGATTAAGACCCATTAAGAGACAGGGAATCAATGCCAAGAGGATTACGGCTTTCCAGACCTAAAGGGAATAATCTACAAGAAGCAATCAGCAGAGGGAAGAAGTCACACTTGTTCTAGTATGCATTATTCCTTGACAAAGATTCACCTGTACTGTTTCTTTGTCAGGTGAACAAATACAGAAAAAACATGTGTGACCTCTTCTAGTATGCTGTGTCCCTTGGAGAGGAAACCTTTGTACTGGAATAGTGGAACAGATGTGCCTTTGCTTGGGTGTGACAGCCATCTGGATTAAGACCCATTAAGAGACAGGGAATCAATGCCAAGAGGATTACGGCTTTCCAGACCTAAAGGGAATAATCTACAAGAAGCAATCAGCAGAGGGAAGAAGTCACATTTGTCCTAGTATGCATTATTCCTTGATAAAGATTCACCTGTACTGTTTCTTTGTCATGTGAACAAATGCAGAAAAAACCGTTCAGACCTCTTGTAGTATGCTGTGTCCCTTGGAGAAGAAACCTTTGTGCTGGAATAGTGGAACAGATGTGTTCCTTTGTTTGGGTGTGGCAGCCATCTGGATTAAGACCCATTAAGAGATAGGGAATCAATGCCAAGAGGATTACGGCTTTCCAGACTTAAAGGGAATAATCTACAAGAAGCAATCAGCAGAGGGAAGAAGTCAAACTTGTTCTTGTATGCATTATTCCTTGACAAAGATTCACCTGTACTGTTTCTTTGTCATGTGAACAAATGTAGAAAAAACAGGTCTGACCTCTTCTAGTATGCTGTGTCCCTTGTAGAAGAACCCTTTGTACTGGAATAGTAGAACAGATGTGCCTTTGCTTGGGTGTGACAGCCATCTGGATTAAGACCCGTTGAGAGAGGGAATCAATGCAAAGAGGACTAAGGCTTTCCAGATCTAAAGGGAATAATCTACAAGAAGCAATCAGCAGAGGGAAGAAGTCACACTTGTTCTAGTATGCATTATTCCTTGACAAAGATTCACCTGTACTGTTTCTTTGTCAGGTGAACAAATGCAGAAAAAAACCGTTCAGACCTCTTGTAGTATGCTGTGTCCCTTGGAGAAGAAACCTTTGTGCTGGAATAGTGGAACAGATGTGCCTTTGTTTGGGTGTGGCAGCCATCTGGATTAACCCTGGATAGGTACGGTGGGTCGTTTGCGACCCCGAGCGTCAAAAAAAAACAGGTTTTTCTCACGTGACTCACCCCTGTGACTGAATTTGTGGGTGATCGACCTGCAGGAGGTGTCTCCCCTACACGCTCTAGTAGTGTCCAGATGTGCATTGCTGTAGCTGTACTCCTTCCCCGATTTCTGAGACGCGTCGGGGTCGTTCGCGTCTGAGTTTACCCTTCTGAGGTAGTTTTCATAATTATCAAAGTTATTACGTATTATGAAATTGTCGTAGAATGGTGCAACTTGTATAGGTTATCAGTTGTGGAAAGTCTTGGTGGATTGTTTGGCTACCATGTGCATTTTTTTTTTTTAGTTAAAATGTCGTTCATCACCACGAGGACCATTTTACCGCGAGTGCCCCTTTTTCATTTTTTTTCATTTTTTTGCCAAGTCATTTTTCCGTAAGATATTGCCAAATAGTGTCGTAAAACTTTTGCTTGTTTAGTGTTGGAAAGTGTGTCTAGATGATCTGGCTACCCATGCATGACTTTGTTTTTGTCAGATACGACGTAGTTATTGGTATATTGGGTATTTAACTGCGGTTACCAATTTCTGTTTTTTTTTTCAATATTTGTAAAAATTACTACGTAGTAAGGAATTGCCGTATATTATTCATTTTTTTTTCATGTTTATGTGTTAGAAAGTGTGCCTTGATGGTTGGGCTAACACGTGCATGTCTTTTTTTTATCTGAGATGTCGTATATTAGAATGTCGGGCATTTTACCGCGAGTGTCCCTTTTTAATTTTTTTTTATTTTTTTGCCAAGTCATTTTTCCGTAAGATATTGCGAAATAGTGTCGTAAAACTTTTGCTTTTTTAATGTTGGAAAGTGTGTCTAGATGATCTGGCTACCCATGCGTGATTTTGTTTTTGTCAGATACGACGTAGTTATTGGTATATTGGGTATTTAACTGCGGTTGCCAATTTCTGTTTTTTTTCAATATTTGTAAAAATTTACTACGTAGTAAGGAATTGCCGTATATTATTGATTTTTTTTTCATGTTTATGTGTTAGAAAGTGTGCCTTGATGGTTGGGCTAACACGTGCATGTCTTTTTTTTTTTATCTGAGATGCCGTATATTAGAATGTTGGGCATTTTTCCGCGAGTGCCCCTTTTTATTAGTTTTGCATTTTTTTGCTTAGTCATGTTACCGTAAGGAATTGGCAAGTAGTGTCGCAAAACTTATATTTTTATAGTGTTGGAAAGTGTTTCTAGATGATCTGGCTACCCATGCCTATTTTTTTTTTAGCCAGATATGGCGTATATATAAGTATGTGTTCGATTTTCCTGTGATTGCCATTTTTTCGTTTTTTCCCATTTCTTTCAAAATTACTACGTACTAAGGAACTATCACAGAGTAATATTTCATTTATATGTTTATTTGTCGGAAAATATGCCTTGATGGTTTGCCTAGCACGTGGCTGAAATTTTTTTTTTCTGAAATGCCGTATATTAGAATGGCCATTTTTCCACGAGTGCCCCTTTTTATTTGTTTTGCATTTTTTTGCTTAGTCATGTTACCGTAAGGAATTGGCAAGTAGTGTCGCAAAACTTATATTTTTATAGTGTTGGAAAGTGTTTCTAGATGATCTGGCTACCCATGCCTATCTTTTTTTTAGCCAGATATGGCGTATATATAGGTATGTGTTCGATTTTCCGGTGGTTGCCATTTTTTCGTTTTTTCCCAATTCTTTCAAAATTACTACGTACTAAGGAACTATCACAGAGTAATGATTCCTCTAGATGTTTATATGTCGGAAAATTTTGTTTACTTTTTTTTTGATTGAATATCATCAAATTTTTTTAGCTAAAATATTGTTTTACATTTTTTTTTTCGATTTTATTTCCCTTCAAAAAAAATTTTTTGGGTCAGAATTTTAATTTTATAGTCGTAAAATAATCGACAATTATCCAGCAACCCACCATACAATTTTTATGCATATCCAATAATAATTAGATTAGTAAATAACACCTTGAAATTGACATACCCTTCCTACATTTCAAGTGGCAGATTAGGGAGTCTGAGTCAGTGTGGTTGGCGGCCATTTTGTGGACATATCTGAAGCGTAAGCTGCCCTATCTATATATATTCTTGTTCCCTATAGAATTTGTGATATTTTGGTATATTTTTACCTGCATAAATATCATATTATATATTAAATATATGTATTTTTTTACGAAATTTTCAAGTACTCAAAAAATTACCTTTAGATATGGCCCCTGATATAAATGTAATTTACAAAATAATGAAGATTTTTTTACATATTTCTATTTTAGGATAACATATGTTTATTCCCTAAAAAAATTAGCCACTTCCTATTTCATTTGGGTACCCAAAAAAATTCATGAAATTTGGACAATTTTTTTTGGCCAAAAAAAGTTACCCTTTTTTTCTCATTTCAGATCTTCACCTCCATGGGTCTGACTTCATCCAAAATACATCAAGATGTGTCCTAAACATTCAAGAATCAATTCCTAAAAGGATTTGTGTATATATGTATAAACTTTTTTTTTATGAATTTTTATGTCAGGTCTTTTTTTTTTTCTACTTAATTTTTTAAAATATTTATAATAAATAGTTTTTCTGCAGATGAGTAGTATTTATCTTTACAGTTGTTTCAAGCATTCATTGAAGTTTTTTTTGGCAAAAGAAAAAAGGATGTTACTGCAAAAACTGATTTTTCAAGAATTTTTTTTGGCGTCGGGGTCGTTTGCGTCCGAGTATACCCTTAAAGGGGTGTCCGAGGACCGTACCTATCCAGGGTTAAGACCCATTAAGAGACAGGGAATCAATGCCAAGAGGATTACGGCTTTCCAGACTTAAAGGGAATAATCTACAAGAAGCAATCAGCAGAGGGAAGAAGTCAAACTTGTTCTTGTATGCATTATTCCTTGACAAAGATTCACCTGTACTGTTTCTTTGTCATGTGAACAAATGCAGAAAAAACAGGTCTGACCTCTTCTAGTATGCTGTGTCCCTTGTAGAAGATCCCTTTGTACTGGAATAGTGGAACAGATGTGCCTTTGCTTGGGTGTGACAGCCATCTGGATTAAGAACCGTTGAGAGAGGGAATCAATGCAAAGAGGACTATGGCTCTCCAGATCTAAAGGGAATAATCTACAAGAAGCAATCAGCAGAGGGAAGAATTCACACTTGTTCTATTATGCATTATTCCTTGACAAAGATTCACATGTACTGTTTTTTTGTCAGGTGAACAAATGGAGAAAAAAACAGGTCTGACCTCTTCTAGTATGCTGTGTCCCCTGGAGAAGAAACCTTTGTACTGGAATAGTGGAACAGAAGTGGATTTGTTTGGGTGTGGCAACCATCTGGATTAAGACCCAATAAGAGACAGGGAATCAATGCCAAGAGGATTTCGGCTTTCCAGCCCTAAAGGGAATAATCTACAAGAAGCAATCAGCAGAGGTAAGAAGTCACACTTGTTTTTGTATGCATTATTCCTTGACAAAGATTTACCTGTACTGTTTCCTTGTCAGGTGAACAAATGCAGAAAAAACAGGTCTGACCTCTTCTAGTATGCTGTGTCCTTTGGAGAAGAACCCTTTGCATTGGAATAGTGGAATAGAAGTGGATTTGTTTGGGTGTGGCAACCATCAGGATTGAGACCTAATAAGAGACAGGGAATCAATGCTAAAAGGATTACGGCTTTCCAGACCTGAAGGGAATAATCTACAAGAAGCAATCAGCAGAGAGAAGAAGTCACACTTGTTCTAGTATGCATTATTCCTTGACAAAGAATCATCTGTACTGTTTCTTTGTCAGGTGAACAAATGCAGAAAAAACAGGTCTGACCTCTTCTAGTATGCTGTGTCCCCCGGAGAAGAAACCTTTGTGCTGGAATAGTGGAACAGATGTGCCTTTGTTTGGGTGTGGCAGCCATCTGGATTAAGACCCATTAAGAGACAGGGAATCAATTCCAAGAGGATTATGGCTTTCCAGACCTAAAGGGAATAATCTACAAGAAGCAATCAGCAGAGGGAAGAAGTCACACTTGTTCTAGTATGCATTATTCCTTGACAAAGATTCACCTGTACTGTTTCTTTGTCATGTGAACAAATGCAGAAAAAACTGGTCTGACCTCTTCTAGTATGCTGTGTCCCTTGGAGAGGAAACCTTTGTACTGGAATAGTGGAACAGATGTGCCTTAGCTTGGGTGTGACAGCCATCTGGATTAAGACCCATTAAGAGACAGGGAATCAATGCCAAGAGGATTACGGCTTTCCAGACCTAAAGGGAATAATCTACAAGAAGCAATCAGCAGAGGGAAGAAGTCACACTAGTTCTAGTATGCATTATTCCTTGATAAAGATTCACCTGTACTGTTTCTTTGCCAGGTGAACAAATGCAGAAAAAACCGTTCAGACCTCTTGTAGTATGCTGTGTCCCTTGGAGAAGAAACCTTTGTGCTGGAATAGTGGATCAGATGTGCCTTTGTTTGGGTGTGGCAGCCATCTGGATTAAGACCCATTAAGACACAGTGAATCAATGCCAAGAGGATTACGGCTTTCCAGACTTAAAGGGAATAATCTACAAGAAGCAATCAGCAGAGGGAAGAAGTCAAACTTGTTCTTGTATGCATTATTCCTTGACAAAGATTCACCTGTACTGTTTTTTTGTCATGTGAACAAATGCAGAAAAAACAGGTCTGACCTCTTCTAGTATGCTGTGTCCCTTGTAGAAGAACCCTTTGTACTGGAATAGTGGAACAGATGTGCCTGTGCTTGGGTGTGACAGCCATCTGGATTAAGACACGTTGAGAGAGGGAATCAATGCAAAGAGGACTACGGCTTTCCAGATCTAAAGGGAATAATCTACAAGAAGCAATCAGCAGAGGGAAGAAATCACACTTGTTCTATTATGCATTATTCATTGACAAAGATTCACATGTACTGTTTTTTTGTCTGGTGAACAAATGCAGAAAAAACAGGTCTGACCTCTTCTAGTATGCTGTGTCCCTTGTAGAAGAACCCTTTGTACTGGAATAGTGAAACAGATGTGCCTTTGCTTGGGTGTGGCAGCCATCTGGATTAAGACCCATTAAGAGACAGGGAATCAATGCCAAGAGGATTACGGCTTTCCAGACTTAAAGGGAATAATCTACAAGAAGCAATCAGCAGAGGGAAGAAGTCACACTTGTTCTAGTATGCATTATTCCTTGAAAAGATTCACCTGTACTGTTTCTTTGTCAGGTGAACAAATGCAGAAAAAAACATGTGTGACCTCTTCTAGTATGCTGTGTCCCTTGGAGAGGAAACCTTTGTACTGGAATAGTGGAACAGATGTGTCTTTGCTTGGGTGTGACAGCCATCTGGATTAAGACCTATTAAGAGACAGGGAATCAATGCCAAGAGGATTACGGCTTTCCAGACCTAAAGGGAATAATCTACAAGAAGCAATCAGCAGAGGGAAGAAGTCACACTTGTTCTAGTATGCATTATTCCTTGATAAAGATTCACCTGTACTGTTTCTTTGTCATGTGAACAAATGCAGAAAAAACCGTTCAGACCTCTTGTAGTATGCTGTGTCCCTTGGAGAAGAAACCTTTGTGCTGGAATAGTGGAACAGATGTGTTCCTTTGTTTGGGTGTGGCAGCCATCTGGATTAAGACCCATTAAGAGACAGGGAATCAATGCCAAGAGGATTACGGCTTTCCAGACTTAAAGGGAATAATCTACAAGAAGCAATCAGCAGAGGGAAGAAGTCAAACTTGTTCTTGTATGCATTATTCCTTGACAAAGATTCACCTGTACTGTTTCTTTGTCATGTGAACAAATGTAGAAAAAACAGGTCTGACCTCTTCTAGTATGCTGTGTCCCTTGTAGAAGAACCCTTTGTACTGGAATAGTGGAACAGATGTGCCTTTGCTTGGGTGTGACAGCCATCTGGATTAAGACCCGTTGAGAGAGGGAATCAATGCAAAGAGGACTATGGCTTTCCAGATCTAAAGGGAATAATCTACAAGCAGCAATCAGCAGAGGGAAGAAGTCACACTTGTTCTAGTATGCATTATTCCTTGACAAAGATTCACCTGTACTGTTTCTTTGTCAGGTGAACAAATGCAGAAAAAAACCGTTCAGACCTCTTGTAGTATGCTGTGTCCCTTGGAGAAGAAACCTTTGTGCTGGAATAGTGGAACAGATGTGTTCCTTTGTTTGGGTGTGGCAGCCATCTGGATTAAGACCCATTAAGAGACAGGGAATCAATGCCAAGAGGATTACGGCTTTCCAGACCTAAAGGGAATAATCTACAAGAAGCAATCAGCAGAGGGAAGAAGTCACATTTGTCCTAGTATGCGTTATTCCTTGATAAAGATTCACCTGTACTGTTTCTTTGTCATGTGAACAAATGCAGAAAAAACCGTTCAGACCTCTTGTAGTATGCTGTGTCCCTTGGAGAAGAAACCTTTGTGCTGGAATAGTGGAACAGATGTGTTCCTTTGTTTGGGTGTGGCAGCCATCTGGATTAAGACCCATTAAGAGATAGGGAATCAATGCCAAGAGGATTACGGCTTTCCAGACTTAAAGGGAATAATCTACAAGAAGCAATCAGCAGAGGGAAGAAGTCAAACTTGTTCTTGTATGCATTATTCCTTGACAAAGATTCACCTGTACTGTTTCTTTGTCATGTGAACAAATGTAGAAAAAACAGGTCTGACCTCTTCTAGTATGCTGTGTCCCTTGTAGAAGAACCCTTTGTACTGGAATAGTGGAACAGATGTGCCTTTGCTTGGGTGTGACAGCCATCTGGATTAAGACCCGTTGAGAGAGGGAATCAATGCAAAGAGGACTAAGGCTTTCCAGATCTAAAGGGAATAATCTACAAGAAGCAATCAGCAGAGGGAAGAAGTCACACTTGTTCTAGTATGCATTATTCCTTGACAAAGATTCACCTGTACTGTTTCTTTGTCAGGTGAACAAATGCAGAAAAAAACCGTTCAGACCTCTTGTAGTATGCTGTGTCCCTTGGAGAAGAAACCTTTGTGCTGGAATAGTGGAACAGATGTGCCTTTGTTTGGGTGTGGCAGCCATCTGGATTAAGACCCATTAAGAGACAGGGAATCAATGCCAAGAGGATTACGGCTTTCCAGTCTTAAAGGGAATAATCTACAAGAAGCAATCAGCAGAGGGAAGAAGTCAAACTTGTTCTTGTATGCATTATTCCTTGACAAAGATTCACCTGTACTGTTTCTTTGTCATGTGAACAAATGCAGAAAAAACAGGTCTGACCTCTTCTAGTATGCTGTGTCCCTTGTAGAAGATCCCTTTGTACTGGAATAGTGGAACAGATGTGCCTTTGCTTGGGTGTGACAGCCATCTGGATTAAGAACCGTTGAGAGAGGGAATCAATGCAAAGAGGACTATGGCTCTCCAGATCTAAAGGGAATAATCTACAAGAATCAATCAGCAGAGGGAAGAATTCACACTTGTTCTATTATGCATTATTCCTTGACAAAGATTCACATGTACTGTTTTTTTGTCAGGTGAACAAATGGAGAAAAAAACAGGTCTGACCTCTTCTAGTATGCTGTGTCCCCTGGAGAAGAAACCTTTGTACTGGAATAGTGGAACAGAAGTGGATTTGTTTGGGTGTGGCAACCATCTGGATTAAGACCCAATAAGAGACAGGGAATCAATGCCAAGAGGATTTCGGCTTTCCAGCCCTAAAGGGAATAATCTACAAGAAGCAATCAGCAGAGGTAAGAAGTCACACTTGTTTTTGTATGCATTATTCCTTGACAAAGATTTACCTGTACTGTTTCCTTGTCAGGTGAACAAATGCAGAAAAAACAGGTCTGACCTCTTCTAGTATGCTGTGTCCCTTGGAGAAGAACCCTTTGCATTGGAATAGTGGAATAGAAGTGGATTTGTTTGGGTGTGGCAACCATCAGGATTGAGACATATTAAGAGACAGGGAATCAATGCTAAGAGGAATACGGCTTTCCAGACCTGAAGGGAATAATCTACAAGAAGCAATCAGCAGAGAGAAGAAGTCACACTTGTTCTAGTATGCATTATTCCTTGACAAAGAATCATCTGTACTGTTTCTTTGTCAGGTGAACAAATGCAGAAAAAACAGGTCTGACCTCTTCTAGTATGCTGTGTCCCCTGGAGAAGAAACCTTTGTGCTGGAATAGTGGAACAGATGTGCCATTGTTTGGGTGTGGCAGCCATCTGGATTAAGACCCATTTAGAGACAGGGAATCAATTCCAAGAGGATTATGGCTTTCCAGACCTAAAGGGAATAATCTACAAGAAGCAATCAGCAGAGGGAAGAAGTCACACTTGTTCTAGTATGCATTATTCCTTGACAAAGATTCACCTGTACTGTTTCTTTGTCATGTGAACAAATGCAGAAAAAACTGGTCTGACCTCTTCTAGTATGCTGTGTCCCTTGGAGAGGAAACCTTTGTACTGGAATAGTGGAACAGATGTGCCTTAGCTTAGGTGTGACAGCCATCTGGATTAAGACCCATTAAGAGACAGGGAATCAATGCCAAGAGGATTACGGCTTTCCAGACCTAAAGGGAATAATCTACAAGAAGCAATCAGCAGAGGGAAGAAGTCACACTAGTTCTAGTATGCATTATTCCTTGATAAAGATTCACCTGTACTGTTTCTTTGCCAGGTGAACAAATGCAGAAAAAACCGTTCAGACCTCTTGTAGTATGCTGTGTCCCTTGGAGAAGAAACCTTTGTGCTGGAATAGTGGATCAGATGTGCCTTTGTTTGGGTGTGGCAGCCATCTGGATTAAGACCCATTAAGACACAGTGAATCAATGCCAAGAGGATTACGGCTTTCCAGACTTAAAGGGAATAATCTACAAGAAGCAATCAGCAGAGGGAAGAAGTCAAACTTGTTCTTGTATGCATTATTCCTTGACAAAGATTCACCTGTACTGTTTTTTTGTCATGTGAACAAATGCAGAAAAAACAGGTCTGACCTCTTCTAGTATGCTGTGTCCCTTGTAGAAGAACCCTTTGTACTGGAATAGTGGAACAGATGTGCCTGTGCTTGGGTGTGACAGCCATCTGGATTAAGACACGTTGAGAGAGGGAATCAATGCAAAGAGGACTACGGCTTTCCAGATCTAAAGGGAATAATCTACAAGAAGCAATCAGCAGAGGGAAGAAATCACACTTGTTCTATTATGCATTATTCATTGACAAAGATTCACATGTACTGTTTTTTTGTCTGGTGAACAAATGCAGAAAAAACAGGTCTGACCTCTTCTAGTATGCTGTGTCCCTTGTAGAAGAACCCTTTGTACTGGAATAGTGGAACAGATGTGCCTTTGCTTGGGTGTGGCAGCCATCTGGATTAAGACCCATTAAGAGACAGGGAATCAATGCCAAGAGGATTACGGCTTTCCAGACTTAAAGGGAATAATCTACAAGAAGCAATCAGCAGAGGGAAGAAGTCACACTTGTTCTAGTATGCATTATTCCTTGACAAAGATTCACCTGTACTGTTTCTTTGTCAGGTGAACAAATGCAGAAAAAAACATGTGTGACCTCTTCTAGTATGCTGTGTCCCTTGGAGAGGAAACCTTTGTACTGGAATAGTGGAACAGATGTGTCTTTGCTTGGGTGTGACAGCCATCTGGATTAAGACCTATTAAGAGACAGGGAATCAATGCCAAGAGGATTACGGCTTTCCAGACCTAAAGGGAATAATCTACAAGAAGCAATCAGCAGAGGGAAGAAGTCACACTTGTTCTAGTATGCATTATTCCTTGATAAAGATTCACCTGTACTGTTTCTTTGTCATGTGAACAAATGCAGAAAAAACCGTTCAGACCTCTTGTAGTATGCTGTGTCCCTTGGAGAAGAAACCTTTGTGCTGGAATAGTGGAACAGATGTGTTCCTTTGTTTGGGTGTGGCAGCCATCTGGATTAAGACCCATTAAGAGACAGGGAATCAATGCCAAGAGGATTACGGCTTTCCAGACTTAAAGGGAATAATCTACAAGAAGCAATCAGCAGAGGGAAGAAGTCAAACTTGTTCTTGTATGCATTATTCCTTGACAAAGATTCACCTGTACTGTTTCTTTGTCATGTGAACAAATGCAGAAAAAACAGGTGTGACCTCTTCTAGTATGCTGTGTCCCTTGTAGAAGAACCATTTGTACTGGAATAGTGGAACAGATGTGCCTTTGCTTGGGTGTGACAGCCATCTGGATTAAGACCCGTTGAGAGAGGGAATCAATGCATAGAGGACTATGGCTTTCCAGATCTAAAGGGAATAATCTACAAGAAGCAATCAGCAGAGGGAAGAAATCACACTTGTTCTATTATGCATTATTCCTTGACAAAGATTCACATGTACTGTTTTTTTGTCAGGTGAACAAATGCAGAAAAAACTGGTCTGACCTCTTCTAGTATGCTGTGTCCCTTGGAGAAGAGCCCTTTGCATTGGAATAGTGGAACAGAAGTGGATTTGTTTGGGTGTGGCAACCATCTGGATTGAGACCTATTAAGAGACAGGGAATCAATGCTAAGAGGATTACGGCTTTCCAGACCTAAAGGAAATAATCTACAAGATAGATTTAGAAAAGGGAAGAAGTCACACTTGTTCTAGAATGCATTATTCCTTGACAAAGATTCACCTGTACTGTTTCTTTGTCAGGTGAACAAATGCAGGAAAAACAGGTCAGACCTCTTCTAGTATGCTGTGTACCCTTGAGAAGAAACCTTGGTACTGGAATAGTGGAACAGATGTGCCTTTGCTTGGGTGTGATAGCCATCTGGATTAAGACCCATTGATAAACAGGGAATCAATGCCAATAGGATTACGGCTTTCCAGACGAAAGGGAATAATCTACAAGAAGCTATCAGCAGAAGGAAGAAGTCACACTTGTTCTAGTATGCATTATTCCTTGACAAAGATTCACCTGTACTGTTTCTTTGTCTGGTGAACAAATGCAGAAAAAACTGGTCTGACCTCTTCTAGTATGCTGTGTCCCTTGGAGAGAAAACCTTTGTACTGGAATAGTGGAACAGATGTGCCTTTGCTTGGGTGTGACAGCCATCTGGATTAAGGCCCATTAAGAGACAGGGAATCAATGCCAAGAGGATTACGGCTTTCCAGACCTAAAGGGAATAATCTACAAGATGGATTCAGAAGAGGGAAGAAGTCACACTTGTTCTAGTATGCATTATTCCTTGACAAAGGTTCACCTGTACTGTTTCTTTGTCAGGTGAACAAATGCAGAAAAAACCGTTCAGACCTCTTGTAGTATGCTGTGTCCCTTGGAGAAGAAACCTTTGTGCTGGAATAGTGGAACAGATATGCCTTTGTTTGGGTGTGTCAGCCATCTGGATTAAGACCCATTAAGAAACAGGGAATCAATGCCAAGAGGATTACGGCTTTCCAGACTTAAAGGGAATAATCTACAAGAAGCAACCAGCAGAGGGAAGAAGTCAAACTTGTTCTTGTATGCATTATTCCTTGACAAAGATTCACCTGTACTGTTTCTTTGTCATGTGAACAAATGCAGAAAAAACAGGTCAGACCTCTTCTAGTATGCTGTATCCCTTGTAGAAGAACCCTTTGTACTGGAATAGTGGAACAGATGTGCCTTTGCTTGGGTGTGACAGCCATCTGGATTAAGACCCGTTGAGAGAAGGAATCAATGCAAAGAGGACTATGGCTCTCCAGATATAAAGGGAATAATCTACAAGAAGAAATCAGCAGAGGGAAGAAATCACACTTGTTCTATTATGCATTATTCCTTGACAAAGATTCACATGTACTTTTTTTTTGTCAGGTGAACAAATGCAGTAAAAACTGATCAGACCTCTTCTAGTATGCTGTGTCCCTTGGAGAAGAACACTTTGCATTGGAATAGTGGAACAGAATTGGATTTGTTTGGGTGTGGCAGCCATCTGGATTGAGACCTATTAACCCTGGATAGGTACGGTGGGTCGTTTGCGACCCCGAGCGTAAAAAAAAAACAGGTTTTTCTCACGTGACTCACCCCTGTGACTGAATTTGTGGGTGATCGACCTGCAGGAGGTGTCTCCCCTACACGCTCTAGTAGTGTCCAGATGTGCATTGCTGTAGCTGTACTCCTTCCCCGATTTCTGAGACGCGTCGGGGTCGTTCGCGTCCGAGTTTACCCTTCTGAGGTAGTTTGCATAATTATCAAAGTTATTACGTATTATGAAATTGTCGTAGAATGGTGCAACTTGTATAGGTTATCAGTTGTGGAAAGTCTTGGTGGATTGTTTGGCTACCATGTGCATGTTTTTTTTTTTAGTTAAAATGTCGTTCATCACCACGAGGACCATTTTACCGCGAGTGCCCCTTTTTCATTTTTTTTCATTTTTTTGCCAAGTCATTTTTCCGTAAGATATTGCCAAATAGTGTCGTAAAACTTTTGCTTGTTTAGTGTTGGAAAGTGTGTCTAGATGATCTGGCTACCCATGCATGACTTTGTTTTTGTCAGATACGACGTAGTTATTGGTATATTGGGTATTTAACTGCGGTTACCAATTTCTGTTTTTTTTTCAATATTTGTAAAAATTACTACGTAGTAAGGAATTGCCGTATATTATTCATTTTTTTTCATGTTTATGTGTTAGAAAGTGTGCCTTGATGGTTGGGCTAACACGTGCATGTCTTTTTTTTTATCTGAGATGTCGTATATTAGAATGTCGGGCATTTTACCGCGAGTGTCCCTTTTTAATTTTTTTTAATTTTTTTGCCAAGTCATTTTTCCGTAAGATATTGCGAAATAGTGTCGTAAAACTTTTGCTTTTTTAATGTTGGAAAGTGTGTCTAGATGATCTGGCTACCCATGCGTGATTTTGTTTTTGTCAGATACGACGTAGTTATTGGTATATTGGGTATTTAACTGCGGTTGCCAATTTCTGTTTTTTTTTCAATATTTGTAAAAATTTACTACGTAGTAAGGAATTGCCGTATATTATTGATTTTTTTTTCATGTTTATGTGTTAGAAAGTGTGCCTTGATGGTTGGGCTAACACGTGCATGTCTTTTTTTTTTATCTGAGATGCCGTATATTAGAATGTTGGGCATTTTTCCGCGAGTGCCCCTTTTTATTTGTTTTGCATTTTTTTGCTTAGTCATGTTACCGTAAGGAATTGGCAAGTAGTGTCGCAAAACTTATATTTTTATAATGTTGGAAAGTGTTTCTAGATGATCTGGCTACCCATGCCTATTTTTTTTTTAGCCAGATATGGCGTATATATAAGTATGTGTTCGATTTTCCTGTGATTGCCATTTTTTCGTTTTTTCCCATTTCTTTCAAAATTACTACGTACTAAGGAACTATCACAGAGTAATATTTCATTTATATGTTTATTTGTCGGAAAATATGCCTTGATGGTTTGCCTAGCACGTGGCTGAAATTTTTTTTTTCTGAAATGCCGTATATTAGAATGGCCATTTTTCCACGAGTGCCCCTTTTTATTTGTTTTGCATTTTTTTTGCTTAGTCATGTTACCGTAAGGAATTGGCAAGTAGTGTCGCAAAACTTATATTTTTATAGTGTTGGAAAGTGTTTCTAGATGATCTGGCTACCCATGCCTATCTTTTTTTTAGCCAGATATGGCGTATATATAGGTATGTGTTCGATTTTCCGGTGATTGCCATTTTTTCGTTTTTTCCCAATTCTTTCAAAATTACTACGTACTAAGGAACTATCACAGAGTAATGATTCCTCTAGATGTTTATTTGTCGGAAAATTTTGTTTACTTTTTTTTTTATTGAATATCATCAAATTTTTTTAGCTAAAATATTGTTTTACATTTTTTTTTCGATTTTATTTCCCTTCAAAAAAAATTTTTTGGGTCAGAATTTTAATTTTATAGTCGTAAAATAATCGACAATTATCCAGCAACCCACCATACAATTTTTATGCATATCCAATAATAATTAGATTAGTAAATAACACCTTGAAATTGACATACCCTTCCTACATTTCAAGTGGCAGATTAGGGAGTCTGAGTCAGTGTGGTTGGCGGCCATTTTGTGGACATATCCGAAGCGTAAGCTGCCCTATCTATATATATTCTTGTTCCCTATAGAATTTGTGATATTTTGGTATATTTTTACCTGCATAAATATCATATTATATATTAAATATATGTATTTTTTTACGAAATTTCCAAGTACTCAAAAAATTACCTTTAGATATGGCCCCTGATATAAATGTAATTTACAAAATAATGAAGATTTTTTTACATATTTCTATTTTAGGATAACATATGTTTATTCCCTAAAAAAATTAGCCACTTCCTATTTCATTTGGGTACCCAAAAAAATTCATGAAATTTGGACAATTTTTTTTGGCCAAAAAAAGTTACCCTTTTTTTCTCTTTTCAGATCTTCACCTCCATGGGTCTGACTTCATCCAAAATACATCAAGATGTGTCCTAAACATTCAAGAATCAATTCCTAAAAGGATTTGTGTATATATGTATAAACTTTTTTTTTATGAATTTTTATGTCAGGTCTTTTTTTTTTCTACTTATTTTTTTAAAATATTTATAATAAATAGTTTTTCTGCAGATGAGTAGTATTTATCTTTACAGTTGTTTTAAGCATTCATTGAAGTTTTTTTTGGCGAAAGAAAAAAGGAGGTTACTGCAAAAACTGATTTTTCAAGAATTTTTTTTGCCGTCGGGGTCGTTCGCGTCCGAGTATAACCTTAAAGGGGTGTCCGAGGACCGTACCTATCCAGGGTTAAGAGACAGGGAATCAATGTTAAGAGGATTACGGCTTTCCAGACCTAAAGGAAATAATCTACAAGATAGATTTAGAAGAGGGAAGAAGTCAAACTTGTTCTTGTATGCATTATTCCTTGACAAAGATTCACCTGTACTGTTTCTTTGTCAGGTGAACTAAATGCAGAAAAAACAGGTCAGACCTCTTCTAGTATGCTGTGTACCCTTGAGAAGAAACCTTGGTACTGGAATAGTGGAACAGATGTGCCTTTGCTTGGGTGTGATAGCCATCTGGATTAAGACCCATTAAGAAACAGGGAATCAATGCCAAGAGGATTACGGCTTTCCAGACCTAAAGGGAATAACCTACAAGAAGCAATCAGCTGAGGGAAGAAGTCAAACTTGTTCTAGTATGCATTATACCTTGACAAAGATTCACCTGTACTGTTTCTTTGTCTGGTGAACAAATGCAGAAAAAACTGGTCTGACCTCTTCTAGTATGCTGTGTCCCTTGGAGAGGAAACCTTTGTACTGGAATAGTGGAACAGATGTGCCTTTGCTTGGGTGTGACAGCCATCTGGATTAAGACCCATTAAGAGACAGGGAATCAATCCCAAGAGAATTACGGCTTTCCAGACCTAAAGGGAATAATCTACAAGATGGATTCAGAAGAGGGAAGAAGTCACACTTGTTCTAGTATGCTTTATTCCTTGACAAAGATTCACCTGTACTGTTTCTTTGTCATGTGAACAAATGCAGAAAAAACAGGTCTGACCTCTTCTAGTATGCTGTGTCCCTTGTAGAAGATCCCTTTGTACTGGAATAGTGGAACAGATGTGCCTTTGCTTGGGTGTGACAGCCATCTGGATTAAGAACCGTTGAGAGAGGGAATCAATGCAAAGAGGACTATGGCTCTCCAGATCTAAAGGGAATAATCTACAAGAATCAATCAGCAGAGGGAAGAATTCACACTTGTTCTATTATGCATTATTCCTTGACAAAGATTCACATGTACTGTTTTTTTGTCAGGTGAACAAATGGAGAAAAAAACAGGTCTGACCTCTTCTAGTATGCTGTGTCCCCTGGAGAAGAAACCTTTGTACTGGAATAGTGGAACAGAAGTGGATTTGTTTGGGTGTGGCAACCATCTGGATTAAGACCCAATAAGAGACAGGGAATCAATGCCAAGAGGATTTCGGCTTTCCAGCCCTAAAGGGAATAATCTACAAGAAGCAATCAGCAGAGGTAAGAAGTCACACTTGTTTTTGTATGCATTATTCCTTGACAAAGATTTACCTGTACTGTTTCCTTGTCAGGTGAACAAATGCAGAAAAAACAGGTCTGACCTCTTCTAGTATGCTGTGTCCCTTGGAGAAGAACCCTTTGCATTGGAATAGTGGAATAGAAGTGGATTTGTTTGGGTGTGGCAACCTTCAGGATTGAGACATATTAAGAGACAGGGAATCAATGCTAAGAGGATTACGGCTTTCCAGACCTGAAGGGAATAATCTACAAGAAGCAATCAGCAGAGAGAAGAAGTCACACTTGTTCTAGTATGCATTATTCCTTGACAAAGAATCATCTGTACTGTTTCTTTGTCAGGTGAACAAATGCAGAAAAAACAGGTCTGACCTCTTCTAGTATGCTGTGTCCCCTGGAGAAGAAACCTTTGTGCTGGAATAGTGGAACAGATGTGCCATTGTTTGGGTGTGGCAGCCATCTGGATTAAGACCCATTTAGAGACAGGGAATCAATTCCAAGAGGATTATGGCTTTCCAGACCTAAAGGGAATAATCTACAAGAAGCAATCAGCAGAGGGAAGAAGTCACACTTGTTCTAGTATGCATTATTCCTTGACAAAGATTCACCTGTACTGTTTCTTTGTCATGTGAACAAATGCAGAAAAAACTGGTCTGACCTCTTCTAGTATGCTGTGTCCCTTGGAGAGGAAACCTTTGTACTGGAATAGTGGAACAGATGTGCCTTAGCTTAGGTGTGACAGCCATCTGGATTAAGACCCATTAAGAGACAGGGAATCAATGCCAAGAGGATTACGGCTTTCCAGACCTAAAGGGAATAATCTACAAGAAGCAATCAGCAGAGGGAAGAAGTCACACTAGTTCTAGTATGCATTATTCCTTGATAAAGATTCACCTGTACTGTTTCTTTGCCAGGTGAACAAATGCAGAAAAAACCGTTCAGACCTCTTGTAGTATGCTGTGTCCCTTGGAGAAGAAACCTTTGTGCTGGAATAGTGGATCAGATGTGCCTTTGTTTGGGTGTGGCAGCCATCTGGATTAAGACCCATTAAGACACAGTGAATCAATGCCAAGAGGATTACGGCTTTCCAGACTTAAAGGGAATAATCTACAAGAAGCAATCAGCAGAGGGAAGAAGTCAAACTTGTTCTTGTATGCATTATTCCTTGACAAAGATTCACCTGTACTGTTTTTTTGTCATGTGAACAAATGCAGAAAAAACAGGTCTGACCTCTTCTAGTATGCTGTGTCCCTTGTAGAAGAACCCTTTGTACTGGAATAGTGGAACAGATGTGCCTGTGCTTGGGTGTGACAGCCATCTGGATTAAGACACGTTGAGAGAGGGAATCAATGCAAAGAGGACTACGGCTTTCCAGATCTAAAGGGAATAATCTACAAGAAGCAATCAGCAGAGGGAAGAAATCACACTTGTTCTATTATGCATTATTCATTGACAAAGATTCACATGTACTGTTTTTTTGTCTGGTGAACAAATGCAGAAAAAACAGGTCTGACCTCTTCTAGTATGCTGTGTCCCTTGTAGAAGAACCCTTTGTACTGGAATAGTGGAACAGATGTGCCTTTGCTTGGGTGTGGCAGCCATCTGGATTAAGACCCATTAAGAGACAGGGAATCAATGCCAAGAGGATTACGGCTTTCCAGACTTAAAGGGAATAATCTACAAGAAGCAATCAGCAGAGGGAAGAAGTCACACTTGTTCTAGTATGCATTATTCCTTGACAAAGATTCACCTGTACTGTTTCTTTGTCAGGTGAACAAATGCAGAAAAAAACATGTGTGACCTCTTCTAGTATGCTGTGTCCCTTGGAGAGGAAACCTTTGTACTGGAATAGTGGAACAGATGTGTCTTTGCTTGGGTGTGACAGCCATCTGGATTAAGACCTATTAAGAGACAGGGAATCAATGCCAAGAGGATTACGGCTTTCCAGACCTAAAGGGAATAATCTACAAGAAGCAATCAGCAGAGGGAAGAAGTCACACTTGTTCTAGTATGCATTATTCCTTGATAAAGATTCACCTGTACTGTTTCTTTGTCATGTGAACAAATGCAGAAAAAACCGTTCAGACCTCTTGTAGTATGCTGTGTCCCTTGGAGAAGAAACCTTTGTGCTGGAATAGTGGAACAGATGTGTTCCTTTGTTTGGGTGTGGCAGCCATCTGGATTAAGACCCATTAAGAGACAGGGAATCAATGCCAAGAGGATTACGGCTTTCCAGACTTAAAGGGAATAATCTACAAGAAGCAATCAGCAGAGGGAAGAAGTCAAACTTGTTCTTGTATGCATTATTCCTTGACAAAGATTCACCTGTACTGTTTCTTTGTCATGTGAACAAATGCAGAAAAAACAGGTGTGACCTCTTCTAGTATGCTGTGTCCCTTGTAGAAGAACCATTTGTACTGGAATAGTGGAACAGATGTGCCTTTGCTTGGGTGTGACAGCCATCTGGATTAAGACCCGTTGAGAGAGGGAATCAATGCATAGAGGACTATGGCTTTCCAGATCTAAAGGGAATAATCTACAAGAAGCAATCAGCAGAGGGAAGAAATCACACTTGTTCTATTATGCATTATTCCTTGACAAAGATTCACATGTACTGTTTTTTTGTCAGGTGAACAAATGCAGAAAAAACTGGTCTGACCTCTTCTAGTATGCTGTGTCCCTTGGAGAAGAGCCCTTTGCATTGGAATAGTGGAACAGAAGTGGATTTGTTTGGGTGTGGCAACCATCTGGATTGAGACCTATTAAGAGACAGGGAATCAATGCTAAGAGGATTACGGCTTTCCAGACCTAAAGGAAATAATCTACAAGATAGATTTAGAAAAGGGAAGAAGTCACACTTGTTCTAGAATGCATTATTCCTTGACAAAGATTCACCTGTACTGTTTCTTTGTCAGGTGAACAAATGCAGGAAAAACAGGTCAGACCTCTTCTAGTATGCTGTGTACCCTTGAGAAGAAACCTTGGTACTGGAATAGTGGAACAGATGTGCCTTTGCTTGGGTGTGATAGCCATCTGGATTAAGACCCATTGATAAACAGGGAATCAATGCCAATAGGATTACGGCTTTCCAGACGAAAGGGAATAATCTACAAGAAGCTATCAGCAGAAGGAAGAAGTCACACTTGTTCTAGTATGCATTATTCCTTGACAAAGATTCACCTGTACTGTTTCTTTGTCTGGTGAACAAATGCAGAAAAAACTGGTCTGACCTCTTCTAGTATGCTGTGTCCCTTGGAGAGAAAACCTTTGTACTGGAATAGTGGAACAGATGTGCCTTTGCTTGGGTGTGACAGCCATCTGGATTAAGGCCCATTAAGAGACAGGGAATCAATGCCAAGAGGATTACGGCTTTCCAGACCTAAAGGGAATAATCTACAAGATGGATTCAGAAGAGGGAAGAAGTCACACTTGTTCTAGTATGCATTATATCTTGACAAAGGTTCACCTGTACTGTTTCTTTGTCAGGTGAACAAATGCAGAAAAAACCGTTCAGACCTCTTGTAGTATGCTGTGTCCCTTGGAGAAGAAACCTTTGTGCTGGAATAGTGGAACAGATATGCCTTTGTTTGGGTGTGTCAGCCATCTGGATTAAGACCCATTAAGAAACAGGGAATCAATGCCAAGAGGATTACGGCTTTCCAGACTTAAAGGGAATAATCTACAAGAAGCAACCAGCAGAGGGAAGAAGTCAAACTTGTTCTTGTATGCATTATTCCTTGACAAAGATTCACCTGTACTGTTTCTTTGTCATGTGAACAAATGCAGAAAAAACAGGTCAGACCTCTTCTAGTATGCTGTATCCCTTGTAGAAGAACCCTTTGTACTGGAATAGTGGAACAGATGTGCCTTTGCTTGGGTGTGACAGCCATCTGGATTAAGACCCGTTGAGAGAAGGAATCAATGCAAAGAGGACTATGGCTCTCCAGATATAAAGGGAATAATCTACAAGAAGAAATCAGCAGAGGGAAGAAATCACACTTGTTCTATTATGCATTATTCCTTGACAAAGATTCACATGTACTTTTTTTTTGTCAGGTGAACAAATGCAGTAAAAACTGATCAGACCTCTTCTAGTATGCTGTGTCCCTTGGAGAAGAACACTTTGCATTGGAATAGTGGAACAGAATTGGATTTGTTTGGGTGTGGCAGCCATCTGGATTGAGACCTATTAACCCTGGATAGGTACGGTGGGTCGTTTGCGACCCCGAGCGTAAAAAAAAAACAGGTTTTTCTCACGTGACTCACCCCTGTGACTGAATTTGTGGGTGATCGACCTGCAGGAGGTGTCTCCCCTACACGCTCTAGTAGTGTCCAGATGTGCATTGCTGTAGCTGTACTCCTTCCCCGATTTCTGAGACGCGTCGGGGTCGTTCGCGTCCGAGTTTACCCTTCTGAGGTAGTTTGCATAATTATCAAAGTTATTACGTATTATGAAATTGTCGTAGAATGGTGCAACTTGTATAGGTTATCAGTTGTGGAAAGTCTTGGTGGATTGTTTGGCTACCATGTGCATGTTTTTTTTTTTAGTTAAAATGTCGTTCATCACCACGAGGACCATTTTACCGCGAGTGCCCCTTTTTCATTTTTTTTCATTTTTTTGCCAAGTCATTTTTCCGTAAGATATTGCCAAATAGTGTCGTAAAACTTTTGCTTGTTTAGTGTTGGAAAGTGTGTCTAGATGATCTGGCTACCCATGCATGACTTTGTTTTTGTCAGATACGACGTAGTTATTGGTATATTGGGTATTTAACTGCGGTTACCAATTTCTGTTTTTTTTTCAATATTTGTAAAAATTACTACGTAGTAAGGAATTGCCGTATATTATTCATTTTTTTTCATGTTTATGTGTTAGAAAGTGTGCCTTGATGGTTGGGCTAACACGTGCATGTCTTTTTTTTTATCTGAGATGTCGTATATTAGAATGTCGGGCATTTTACCGCGAGTGTCCCTTTTTAATTTTTTTTAATTTTTTTGCCAAGTCATTTTTCCGTAAGATATTGCGAAATAGTGTCGTAAAACTTTTGCTTTTTTAATGTTGGAAAGTGTGTCTAGATGATCTGGCTACCCATGCGTGATTTTGTTTTTGTCAGATACGACGTAGTTATTGGTATATTGGGTATTTAACTGCGGTTGCCAATTTCTGTTTTTTTTTCAATATTTGTAAAAATTTACTACGTAGTAAGGAATTGCCGTATATTATTGATTTTTTTTTCATGTTTATGTATTAGAAAGTGTGCCTTGATGGTTGGGCTAACACGTGCATGTCTTTTTTTTTTATCTGAGATGCCGTATATTAGAATGTTGGGCATTTTTCCGCGAGTGCCCCTTTTTATTTGTTTTGCATTTTTTTGCTTAGTCATGTTACCGTAAGGAATTGGCAAGTAGTGTCGCAAAACTTATATTTTTATAATGTTGGAAAGTGTTTCTAGATGATCTGGCTACCCATGCCTATTTTTTTTTTAGCCAGATATGGCGTATATATAAGTATGTGTTCGATTTTCCTGTGATTGCCATTTTTTCGTTTTTTCCCATTTCTTTCAAAATTACTACGTACTAAGGAACTATCACAGAGTAATATTTCATTTATATGTTTATTTGTCGGAAAATATGCCTTGATGGTTTGCCTAGCACGTGGCTGAAATTTTTTTTTTCTGAAATGCCGTATATTAGAATGGCCATTTTTCCACGAGTGCCCCTTTTTATTTGTTTTGCATTTTTTTTGCTTAGTCATGTTACCGTAAGGAATTGGCAAGTAGTGTCGCAAAACTTATATTTTTATAGTGTTGGAAAGTGTTTCTAGATGATCTGGCTACCCATGCCTATCTTTTTTTTAGCCAGATATGGCGTATATATAGGTATGTGTTCGATTTTCCGGTGATTGCCATTTTTTCGTTTTTTCCCAATTCTTTCAAAATTACTACGTACTAAGGAACTATCACAGAGTAATGATTCCTCTAGATGTTTATTTGTCGGAAAATTTTGTTTACTTTTTTTTTTATTGAATATCATCAAATTTTTTTAGCTAAAATATTGTTTTACATTTTTTTTTCGATTTTATTTCCCTTCAAAAAAAATTTTTTGGGTCAGAATTTTAATTTTATAGTCGTAAAATAATCGACAATTATCCAGCAACCCACCATACAATTTTTATGCATATCCAATAATAATTAGATTAGTAAATAACACCTTGAAATTGACATACCCTTCCTACATTTCAAGTGGCAGATTAGGGAGTCTGAGTCAGTGTGGTTGGCGGCCATTTTGTGGACATATCCGAAGCGTAAGCTGCCCTATCTATATATATTCTTGTTCCCTATAGAATTTGTGATATTTTGGTATATTTTTACCTGCATAAATATCATATTATATATTAAATATATGTATTTTTTTACGAAATTTCCAAGTACTCAAAAAATTACCTTTAGATATGGCCCCTGATATAAATGTAATTTACAAAATAATGAAGATTTTTTTACATATTTCTATTTTAGGATAACATATGTTTATTCCCTAAAAAAATTAGCCACTTCCTATTTCATTTGGGTACCCAAAAAAATTCATGAAATTTGGACAATTTTTTTTGGCCAAAAAAAGTTACCCTTTTTTTCTCTTTTCAGATCTTCACCTCCATGGGTCTGACTTCATCCAAAATACATCAAGATGTGTCCTAAACATTCAAGAATCAATTCCTAAAAGGATTTGTGTATATATGTATAAACTTTTTTTTATGAATTTTTATGTCAGGTCTTTTTTTTTTCTACTTATTTTTTTAAAATATTTATAATAAATAGTTTTTCTGCAGATGAGTAGTATTTATCTTTACAGTTGTTTTAAGCATTCATTGAAGTTTTTTTTGGCGAAAGAAAAAAGGAGGTTACTGCAAAAACTGATTTTTCAAGAATTTTTTTTTGCCGTCGGGGTCGTTCGCGTCCGAGTATACCCTTAAAGGGGTGTCCGAGGACCGTACCTATCCAGGGTTAAGAGACAGGGAATCAATGTTAAGAGGATTACGGCTTTCCAGACCTAAAGGAAATAATCTACAAGATAGATTTAGAAGAGGGAAGAAGTCAAACTTGTTCTTGTATGCATTATTCCTTGACAAAGATTCACCTGTACTGTTTCTTTGTCAGGTGAACTAAATGCAGAAAAAACAGGTCAGACCTCTTCTAGTATGCTGTGTACCCTTGAGAAGAAACCTTGGTACTGGAATAGTGGAACAGATGTGCCTTTGCTTGGGTGTGATAGCCATCTGGATTAAGACCCATTAAGAAACAGGGAATCAATGCCAAGAGGATTACGGCTTTCCAGACCTAAAGGGAATAACCTACAAGAAGCAATCAGCTGAGGGAAGAAGTCAAACTTGTTCTAGTATGCATTATACCTTGACAAAGATTCACCTGTACTGTTTCTTTGTCTGGTGAACAAATGCAGAAAAAACTGGTCTGACCTCTTCTAGTATGCTGTGTCCCTTGGAGAGGAAACCTTTGTACTGGAATAGTGGAACAGATGTGCCTTTGCTTGGGTGTGACAGCCATCTGGATTAAGACCCATTAAGAGACAGGGAATCAATCCCAAGAGAATTACGGCTTTCCAGACCTAAAGGGAATAATCTACAAGATGGATTCAGAAGAGGGAAGAAGTCACACTTGTTCTAGTATGCTTTATTCCTTGACAAAGATTCACCTGTACTGTTTCTTTGTCAAGTGAACAAATGCAGAAAAAAACAGGTCTGACCTCTTCTAGTATGCTGTGTCCCCTGGAGAAGAAACCTTTGTACTGGAATAGTGGAACAGAAGTGGATTTGTTTGGGTGTGGCAACCATCTGGATTAAGACCCAATAATAGACAGGAAATCAATGCCAAGAGGATTACGGCTTTCCAGACCTAAAGGGAATAATCTACAAGAAGCAATCAGCAGAGGTAAGAAGTCACACTTGTTTTTGTATGCATTATTCCTCGACAAAGATTTACCTGTACTGTTTCTTTGTCAGGTGAACAAATGCAGAAAAAACAGGTCTGACCTCTTCTAGTATGCTGTGTCCCTTGGAGAAGAACCCTTTGCATTGGAATAGTGGAACAGAAGTGGATTTGTTTGGGTGTGGCAACCATCTGGATTGAGACCTATTAAGAGACAGGGAATCAATGCTAAGAGGATTACGGCTTTCCAGACATAAAGGAAATAATCTACAAGATAGATTTAGAAGAGGGAAGAATTCACACTTGTTCTATTATGCATTATTCCTTGACAAAGATTCACCTGTACTGTTTCTTTGTCAGGTGAACAAATGCAGAAAAAAACCGTTCAGACCTCTTCTAGTATGCTGTGTACCCTTGAGAAGAAACCTTGGTACTGGAATAGTGGAACAGATGTGCCTTTGCTTGGGTGTGATAGCCATATGGATTAAGACCCATTAAGAAACAGGGAATCAATGCCAAGAGGATTACGGCTTTCCAGACCTAAAGGGAATAACCTACAAGAAGCAATCAGCAGAGGGAAGAAGTCACACTTGTTCTAGTATGCATTATTCCTTGACAAAGATTCACCTGTACTGTTTCTTTGTCTGGTGAACAAATGCAGAAAAAACTGGTCTTACCTCTTCTAGTATGCTGTGTCCCTTGGAGAGGAAACCTTTGTACTGGAATAGTGGAACAGATGTGACTTTGCTTGGGTGTGACAGCCATCTGGATTAAGACCCATTAAGAGACAGGGAATCAATGCCAAGAGGATTACGTTTTTCCAGACCTAAAGGGAATAATCTACAATATGGATTCAGAAGAGGGAAGAAGTCACACTTGTTCTAGTATGCATTATTCCTTGACAAAGATTCACCTGTACTGTTTCTTTGTCAGGTGAACAAATGTAGAAAAAAACAGGTCTGACCTCTTCTGGTATGTTGTGTCCCCTGGAGAAGAAACCTTTGTACTGGAATAGTGGAACAGAAGTGGATTTGTTTGGGTGTGGCAACCATCTGGATTAAGACCCAATAAGAGAGAGGGAATCAATGCCAAGAGGATTTCAGCTTTCCAGACCTAAAGGGAATAATATACAAGAAGCAATCAGCAGAGGTAAGAAGTCACACTTGTTTTTGTATGCATTATTCCTTGACAAAGATTTACCTGTACTGTTTCTTTGTCAGGTGAACAAATGCAGAAAAAACAGGTCTGACCTCTTCTAGTATGCTGTGTCCCCTGGAGAAGAAACCTTTGTACTGGAATAGTGGAACAGAAGTGGATTTGTTTGGGTGTGGCAACCATCTGGATTAAGACCAATTAAGAGACAGGGAATCAATGCCAAGAGGATTACGGCTTTCCAGATCTTAAGGAAATAATCTACAAGATGGATTCAGAAGAGGGAAGAAGTCACACTTGTTCTAGTATGTATTACTCCTTGACAAAGATTCACCTGTACTGTTTCTTTGTCTGGTGAACAAATGCAGAAAAAACTGGTCTGACCTCTTCTAGTATGCTGTGTCCCTTGGAGAAGAATCCTTTGTGCTGGAATAGTGGAACAGATGTGCCTTTGTTTGGGTGTGGCAGCCATCTGGATTAAGACCCATTAAGAGACAGGGAATCAATGCTAAGGGGATTACGGCTTTCCAGACCTAAAAGGAATAATCTACAAGAAGCAATCAGCAAAGGGAAGAAGTCACACTTGTTCTTGTATGCATTATTCCTTGAAAAAGATTCACCTGTACTGTTTCTTTGTCAGGTGAACAAATGCAGAAAAAACAGGTCTGACCTCTTCTAGTATGCTGTGTCCTTGTGAGAAGAAACCTTTGTGCTGGAGTAGTGGAACAGATGTGCCTGTGTTTGGGTGTGGCAGCCATCTGGATTAAGACCCATAAAGATACAGGGAATCAATGCCAAGAGGATTACGGCATTTCAGACCTAAAGGAAATAATCTAAAAGATGGATTCAGAAGAAGGAAGACGTCACACTTGCTCTAGTAATAATTATTCCTTGACAAAGATTCACCTGTACAGTTTCTTTGTCAGGAGAACAAATGCAGAAAAAACAGGTCTGATGTCTTCTAGTATGCTGTGTCCACTGGAGAAGAAACTTTTGTACTGGAATAGTGGAGCAGAAGTGGATTTGTTTGGGTGTGGCAACCATCTGGATTGAGAGCCATTAAAAGACAGCCAATCAGTGCTAAGTGAATTCTGGCTTTCCAGATCTAAAGGGAATAATCTGCAAGATAGATTCAGAGGGAAGAAGTCAAACTTGTTCTCGTATGCATTATTCCTTGAAAAAGATTCACTTGTACTGTTTCTTTGTCAGGTGAACAAATTCAGAAAAAAACAAGTCTGACCTCTTCTAGTATGCTGTGTTCCTAGGAGAGGAATCCTTTGTACTCGAATAGTGGAACAGATGTGCCTTTGCTTGGGTGTGTCAGCCCTTTGGATTAAGAGCCATTATAAGACAGGCAATCAATGCCAAGTGAATTCCGGTTTTCCAGATCTAAAGGGAATAATCTGCCAGATGGATTCAGTAGAGGGAATAAGTCACACTTGTTCTAGTATGCATTATTCCTTGACAAAGACTCACTTGTATATTTTCTTTATCAAGTGAACAAATGCAGAAAAAAAAACAGGTCTGACATCTTCTTGTATGCTGTGTCCCTTGGAGAAATATAATTTTGTACTTTCATAGTGGAGCAGAAGTGCCTTTGCTTGGGTGTGGATGCCATATGGATTAAGACCCATTCAAAAACAGGCAATCAAGGCCAAGTGTATTCCGGCTTTCCAGATCTAAAGGGAATAATCTGCAATATGGATTCAGAAGAGGGAAGAAGTCACACTTGTTCTCGTATGCATTTTTCCTTGACAAACATTCACTTGTACTGTTTCTTTGTTAGGTGAACAAATGCTGATAAAAACAAGTCTGATGTCTTCTTTTATGCTGTGTCCCTTGGAGAAGAACCCTTTGTACTGGAATAGTGGAACAGATGTGCCTTTGCTTGGGTGTGACAGCCATCTGGATTAAGACCCGTTGAGAGAGGGAATCAATGCAAAGAGGACTATGGCTCTCCAGATATAAAGGGAATAATCTACAAGAAGCAATCAGCAGAGGGAAGAAGTCACACTTGTTCTAGTATGCAATATTCCTTGACAAAGATTCACCTGTACTGTTTCTTTGTCAGGTGAAAAAATGCAGAAAAACAGGTCTGACCTCTTCTAGTATGCTGTGTCCCCTGGAGAAGAAACCTTTTTACTGGAATACTGAAAAAAAAGTGCCTTTGTTTGGGTAAGGCAGCCATATAGACTAAGAACCATTAAAAGACAGACAATTAATGCTAAGTAAATTCCAGTTTTCCAGATCTGAAGGGAATAATCTGCAAGATGGATTCAGAAGAGGGAAGAAGTTACACTTGTTCTAGTATGCATTATTCCTTGACAAATATTCACTTGTACTGTTTCTTTGTCAGGTGAACAAATGCAGAAAAAAAAAAACAAGTCTGATGTCTTCTAGTAAGCTGTGTCTCTTGGAAAAGAACCCGTTGTACTGGAATACTGGAATAAAAGTGTTTTTGTTTGAGTGTGGCAGGAAACTGGATTAAAAGCCATTAAAAGACAGGCAATCAATGCTAGGTGAATTCCAGCTTTCTAGATCCGAAGGGATTAATCTGCAAAAAGGATTCAGAAGAGGGAAGAAGTCACAATTGTTCTTGTATGCTTTATTCCTTGACCAAGATTTACTTGTACTCTTTCTTTGTCAGGTGAACAAATGCTGAAGAAACCAATCTGATGTCTTCTAGTATGCTGTGTCCCTAGGAAAAGAAACCTTTGTACTGGAATAGTGGAACAGATGTGCCTTGGCTTGGGTGTGTCAGCCATTTGGATTAAGAACCATTAAGAGACAGGCAATCAATACCAAGTGGTTTCAGACTTTCCAAGTCTAAAGGGAATAATCAGCAAGATGCATTCAGAAAAGGGAAGAAGTCACATTTTTTCTGGTATGCATTATTCCTTGACAAAGATTCAATTGTACTGTTTCTTTGTCAGGTGAACAAATGCAAAAGAAACAAGTCTGAGGTCTTCAAGTATGCTGTTTCCCTTGTAGAAGAATAATTTTGTACTTTCCTAGTGGAGCAGAAGTGCCTTTGCTTGGGTGTGGCAGCAATCTGGATTAAGACCCATTCAAAAACAGGTAATCAATGCCGTGTATTCCGACTTTCCAGATATACAGGGAATAATCTGCAAGATGGATTTAGAATAGGGAAAAAGTTACACTTGTTCTAGTATGCATTAATCCTTGACAAAGATTCACTTGTACTGTTTCTTTGTCAGGTTAGCAAATGCAGAAGAAACTAGTCTGATGTTTTCTAGTATGCTGTGTCCCTAGGAGAAGGGAATAATCTGCAAGATGGATTCAGAGTATGCATTTGTTCCAGTATTCCAGTACAACGAGTTCTTCCCCAAGGGACACATCATACTTGAAGACATCAGACTTTTTTTTTCTGTATTTCTTCACCTGACAAAGAAACAGTACAAGTGAATCTTTGTCCAGGAATAATGAATACTAGAACAAGTGTAACTTCTTCCCTATTCTAAATCCATCTTGCAGATTATTCCCTTTAGATTT
>NC_090747.1:33947340-33957964 GCF_036898095.1 Palaemon carinicauda | reverse complement strand
TGGATTAAAGTACCGTGGAACTTGAAGAGGCCCTTCTTCCTACATTCAGCAACGAAAGAAAAGAATGCTGGCACAAACGCATATTTTCAATAGACGTGACCCTAATAGCGAAAAAGCCTATGCACCCACCAATAAACAGAACTCAGAAAAGAAGCTAAAATATAGATTACCTACCATAACCTCAATAATGGCTGCTGAACGGCAAGCCTTACAACAAAGAGCATTGTTACTAAAAGATAATGACCATATCATGCATGGCAGTGAGAAAAACTTCCTACTGTACTCCATAGAAGAACTAGATACTGCCATGAAACATCTCAAATCTGGGAAGTCAGGATACCTAGGTGGCATAACCAAAGAAATAATTTTACGTTTCGGAAACAGAACAGAGTAGGGGCGTTGCTCACACCAGGGAAAGACCCATCATCTCCCAGAAGTTCTCAACCAATATCCTTACTGTGTATCAATTACAAGTTATATGAAAGAATTATCTTAGCCAGATTCCAACCAATTGTCGAAAAACAGCTGTTGAAAGACCAAGCTGGCTTTAGACCAGGTGGATCCTGCTGCAGTCAAGTATTAAAGCGGGCAGAATATACTGAGGAGAGCTTTGAGATGAAGCAAATCACATGTAGAGTCTACATCGACCTTGTTGCGACATATTACATTGTAAAAATAGAGCACTCTTTCTGAAGGTGACTCAAACTATACAGAGTACTAGCATAATTCAAAACAATTAATCACTACTCACCAATCGACGATTCTTCGTAAAAATTGAAGAAACATTTATCTTATATATGTAAGCGTCTGTATATTGGGTTTAATTCATTGAAATTGAGTTACCTTCGATTTAGTACTCTCTCAAATATCAAATATTATCCATTTCTTAAAAAAAAAACCTACCGAGACATAAGGGAATTATCTTCAGACGTTGCTAAATCATTTTGCTTCTGTTTATCTGCCTATATTTTTCATTGATCATTGGTTTTTTTATAATTAAACTTCCGGCCTGTATTCTATATTTCACGTTAGCATTACATAATATATAAAAGAATCCATATAATATCATAAGAAAATAATCCCTAAATTCATACGATTGTAAGGATTGAAACCTTACTTTTATTCGAACTTTGGAGCACCTCTAATTAAATAGAGCTTCTGTCGATGCCTGAAAATTAAGAGCTTTTAATTGCAATAATTATGCCAGTTGTCTGAAATTACTTTTACTGCATTATTTGGCTTTTATTTTGCTTATGATGAAAAACAATCAACATAAATCTCAATATGCTGTCTAATTGTATTTTTATTTTATTTATAAAATCTAAATACCTACAATACATCATAACGAAATTCAATCAAAACACGATAGCAAGGGGTCATGATCATGAGAAAAGGACGAAAGAAATGGAAACAACAGTTTCTAACGGAATCTTTAGTTATATGAACACTAACTGCATCATTTATTTGGTATTATACTTAAAAATAAAACTGAATTCATTCTTCATCATTATCATCATCATTATTCTTTTTTTTATTTCTATTATTAGCTTTATCATAATGGGTTTCAGTATATAGTTATAATATACTCTATATTAATGTATGTGTATGAATATGAGTTATCGTACGGAGCGTTCAAAAGATATGACTATGAATAGATACACCAATGATTCCAAACATCAAAACGCCTTCAAAGGAAATATCTCAACAGTGATACAAAGGAAGAAGAATCATCTTTAGTACCAGGAATGTAAGTGAAAAAGTCTGGTCGTCTCTGACTTATTTAGTTGAGTTTCTATGATCTCTCTCTCTCTCTCTCTCTCTCTCTCTCTCTCTCTCTCTCTCTCTCTCTCTCTCTCTCTCTCTCTCTCTCTTGAAAATAACCAAAGAAAAGAGCATGTCTCATTCATTGGACAATTTATTAAAAGGATTATATCAATGGTAATCAGTCGTTGATATGACCTTGGCTCTATCTCCAGTATTTATATAAAAATACTGTTTTGGTTTTGAGATTTCGACAGTCCTCAATATTTCTATATGATGTTAAAGCCACGAGACGCTCTCTGTCACTCGATTTAAAATACGATGATATGTTCAATATCACCAATCAGAAAGATAACTAAAAGAGAACAATTTAATTCTTGAAATCACTTACATGATCTACAGCCTGAACATAGAGAGAGAGAGAGAGAGAGAGAGAGAGAGAGAGAGAGAGAGAGAGAGAGAGAGAGAGAGAGAGAGAGAGAGAGAGAGCCTTATTTGCCTTATTGCCTTATTTTTTGTTTGGGTTCCCCCAGGTCCCTCAGTGTGAGGCACCTTGTATATCCACCAGAGAGTTGCTAATGCATCTTCCGGTGTATTTTGCATCTTCCAGTCTTAGATGGTCTGGGATGCAGCTTGGGTATTTATCGAGCTTATTCTTAAACACATCTATGCTCACTCCTGATATGTTCTCTTAGATGAGCTGGCAGCACATTAAATAGGCGCTGCATTATCGATGCTGGTGCATAGTGGATTAATGTCCTGTGAGACTTCCTTAGTTTTCCTGGTATATTTTTTGGCACTATTAATCTACCTCGGCTTGCTCTTTCTGATATTTTTAGCTCCATGATGTTTTCAGTAATTCCTTCTATTTGCTTCCATGCTTGTATTATTATGTAGCGTTCTCTTGTCCTTTCTAGACTGTATAGTTTTAAAATTTGCAGTCTTTCCCAGTAGTCAAGGTCCTTAACTTCTTCTATTCTAGCAGTATAGGACCTTTGTACACTCTCTATTTGTGCAATATCCTTTTGGTAGTGTGGGTACCATATCACATTGCAGTACTCGAGTGTACTACGTACATAAGTTTTGTAAAGCATAATCATGTGTTCAGCTTTTCTTGTTTTAAAGTGTCTGAATAACATTCACATTTTTGCTTTACATTCAGCCAACAGTGTTGCTATTGGGTCGTTGCATAACATATTCCTATTTAACATTGCACCAAGGTCTTTAATTGCTTCCCTGTTTGTGATTGACTCGTTATTAGGTCCCTTGTATGCATATACCATTCCTTCTCTGTTTAATTCATTGATTTGAATTTATCGGAGTTAAATACCATCCTATATATCTCAGCCCATTCATATATTTTGTTTAGATCTCTTTATAGTGAGTTCCTATCTTCATCACAAGTAATTTCTCTACTTATTCTTGTGTCATCGGCGAAACTTTTCACTACAGAGTTTTCAACATCACAGTCTATGTCTGAGATCATAATAACAAACAGCAGTGCAGCTAAAACCGTACCTTGTGGCACGCCAGATATTACCTGAGCTTCATCCGATTTCTCGTCATTTGCAACCACTATCTGTTTTCTGTTTTGCAAGAATTCTTTTACCCATTTTCCTATCTTTCCCACAATATAATGCTTTCTCATTTTTTTCTCTAATATATTGTGGTCTACCTTGTCAAAGGCTTTTGCAAAATCTAGATAGATCACATCTGTGTCTTTTTACTTATCATATTTTTGTATATGTTTTCATAGTGTAATATCAGTTGGGTTTGTGTACTTTTTCCGGGCACAAAACTGTGTTGACCTATATTAAACAAATTATTTTTAACAAAATAATCCATTATTTTCTTTTTTATTACCCTCTCATACACTTTCATAATATGTAATGTTAGACTAACAGGTCTATAACTGCTTGCCTCTAGTCTTGATCCACTTCTGCAGATGGGGATTATATAAGCTAATTTATATTTAACATATATCTCGCTCATATCTACACTTTGTTTTAGCAGTATTGCAAGCGGCTTCGCGATAGTGTTTGCAGTTTTTTTAACAAAATCGCTGGAACTCCATCTGGTCCGGCTGCTGATCCATTTTTAATTTCGTTTATAGCCTTGACAATATCTGCTTCATTATTACCTATATCCGTTAGATATTCAACATTTTCTTCTCTCATTTCTGTTTCATTATTCTCATTCGCAATTCATAGCGTGAACTCACTCTTATATTTTTCTACTAATATGTTGCATATTTCCTTTTTTTTCATTCGTTAGCCCTCCTTCAATTCTTGGAGGGCCTATTTCTAATCTCCCTTTATTCATCTTTTTTGCATAGGAGTAAAGTACTTTAGTTTATTTTTTTCATATTTTGAAGTGTCCTTTCTTCTAAGTCCCTTTTTTCATTATCTTTTGACTGTATAATCTTTTGTTCTGCATTTTCTATCTTACATTCTATTTCCATCATTTTCCACACATTTTTTTCTTTTGTAAGATTTTTCTTCCACTTTCTAATTTTCTGAAATAAGATCCTTCTTTCTCTTGGTATGCATGTCTTTTGTTTATTGTTTTTCTTCGGTACATATTTTTCAACAATTTTCTCCAGTATTTTGTACAGTATGTCCGTATTTACCTGTATATTATCACTTACAAACACATTTTTCCATTCTTTATTCAGTTCTTCATTTATTTCTGACCATTTTATATTCTTACTATAAAAATTATATTTTCCATATCCTTCCCAATGTTTTGTGCTTTCATTAATTCTGTGATCACTTGCTTTGGAATGGACTATTAATTCTATGACATTATGGTCTGAAACTCCCGTGCTATACACTATTATTTCTTTAACATAATTCACCTTATTCACTAATACTAGATCTAGGACATTTTCCTTTCTTGTTGGAATGTGGTTTATTTGTTGCATATTATGTTCTAATAGCATATCTTGAAGCTTTTCAAATTGTCTTTTATCTTTTGCGCTACTATTGCTCTCTTTTTATATGTATACATACAGAGAGAGAGAGAGAGAGAGAGAGAGAGAGAGAGAGAGAGAGAGAGAGAGAGAGAGAGAGAGAGAGAGAATTCCGTCTCTGGATAAGTGAGCATCAAATGCAACTAATATCTGGGTCTGCTTTTGATCCAAGCAATCAAATCCGAATGCTGTTAAATCTCATTTCAGATGATCCCAATCCTTCATGTAAATCAGTTTTCAACCATTCAATATAAACATTATTCCTATTTCATGGTCTCCTAAAACTGAGTTTTCTTCATTCGATGTAGAGAAAATATTTCCATTGTTTGTTTTGGAATGGCGGTTCTCTTTCAGTTTTCATTTTATTTTTCATTAATCTAACGCAGAAGATACTATTCAAATTCTGAAAGGATTTTTTTTACTTAACTGAAAATGTAACCAAGATTTAATATTCCTAAAATCAAGTATTATGGTTTTATTTCAACCTAATGGTTTTCTTCTCATTAACCAGATTTTATGCAAAAGGAAAGTATTTTTTTAAAAAAGAAAATGCATTTTTCCACTAAGCCGGTTACCTGTCCATTTCCATCACAAGTAAATAGTAGATATTTACAGCTATTATCTTCAACAGTAAATAACATTAATATTACCGGAATTATACTACGATATTTTCTGTCATGATCCTTTTTTTTTGTTCATATAAGGCACATTGAGATTTTTATTTACGATACTTATCATTGATTAATGAATAATTTAACTCACCTCTGACGCCATTTTCTCAACTAGACGTAAACGTATAGCCCATTCCCACGTGGGCTATATCAATAATTCAATTTTAATATTATTTACCTGTGTCACTGTTGGATATACGACAGAAGCTGAAACTATTATTTTCAAATATACTCTTATGTTTAGCACTCTCATCAATAAGACCTTCCTTTCCTCTTTCCTCTTAATAAAACAAATCTTTATAATTGTTAAGCCAAGAATTGAGGATTAAATAGTTTTGTTATTTCAAGATCCGTAGTTTAACTATAATTTCTCTCAACTTTTCACGGTTTTAATCCTTTCATTTTCTTTATCTTTTCACCTGACTTATAATATTCCAAAAAAATACGACTAGAAAAATTATTTTGCTTTTGTTAAATGTAACCAATTTTATAATGTATAGTTTTCCTGATATATGTGTAGTTTTTATTTTGATTATGTTCTCTTCTTTCTTCTTTTCTCCCTTTACCTGTAAACTATACGTGATTACTCCCTGACATCCCCTTTAAGCTTCTATATTCCTTTTATGTGTATGGCACTTTTATATTAAGACATCAATACTTTTCAACTATTATACAAAAATTTTATTTTCAACACTGAATTCACTATTCCTCAAAATAAGGACCCCGAGCGAAATACAGTAAAAATACATACACAAAATAATAAAATAAGTAGGGAAAATACCACAAAAACCTGAGCAGAGCAACAATAAAACGCCAAAATAACAAATTGTTAAATTTACTTGTTACTTGTAAATGATTTTTTTTTTTAAATTGGTTATATTCCGCAATAAGAAAAAGTGCCTGAACACTTAAAAGCCAATTAGGTTATATTATGTTAGTAACATTAAATAAAATGACGAAAATAATGTACCCTTCACATACATTTAATTACTGAAAAAAGAAAAAAATTTTTTTTTTTTTTATTTTGGCATAGCATTAAACGCAATAATCTATTCGGCAAAAATATTATTGTTTATTTTTCTTTTTTATGGAGAGTTTCAGTATGTAATTTTGTTGCCAAAATAGAGTAGTAATATTTACATGTTTTACAAAAGAATATAAATATATTCATTAGTTTTCTAGTTTTAAAGTATAAATGAGTATACTTTATTGCTCCTTTAATGCAATCAGATCACGAACTAAGTGACACGACTAAAGATTAGAAAAGAAAGCATTGGAATTATTCTTTAATGAAGTCAAGATAATCTCGTCCCTCTGTACCAAATATAGGAAGACGACAAAGGCCACTCATTCCTCTTCGGTTATTGACCTTCCACTTATAGCTTACCTGTTCATAACGTTTCGATTTAGGACAGACTCAAAAAAAAAATCATTGTTATGGGTGCTTAGGGCTAATTATATACATATCAAAAGTAACAGTAAAAGACATAAAGAATATATTAAAAGGTTATAAAATAGGAAAAGCAGCAGGAGAAGGTGGCCTAACAATTGTTTTAATAATAGATGGAAGAGATTGCATAGCACTTAAATGCGATGAACTTTACAAAAAATGTCTGCTAGAATGTTCTATACCTATAACTTGGAAAAACTTTATCATTATAATAATTCACCAAAAGGGAAAAAGAAAAAAAAAACCGGAATAAGTACCACACAATAAGTTTACTGGCAGTAACATATAAAATATTTACAAAGAACCAATTAGGCCAAATATAAAGACAGCTGGAAGAGTAGATATATGCTTCAGAAGTAAGTATATACACAGCATGCTTAGAAGAATTTAAAAAAAAATTAGATTTAGAGAATTTCGGAATTATTGTAAATGGGAAATACATGAAGGACCAAAGATTTACATATAAAATACTTCTTTTTAGTCAATCATGGGAGAAGTTGCAAGAGTATTTGAATATTTGAATAGAGAAAGCAACATTCATGACAGGAAAACAATATGAGTAAAATTATGATAATATTCAATAATAATGCAGAGTAATTCCATATGGGAATTGTTTGCTATTTTTTGTTTTTAGAACTTTAGATTATACTAATAAAACTATTAAAGTTTGAGAATACTGAAGTTTTCCATAAATTGCATAATAATCAGAAATAAAGTAATTCAAAATTTCATTGACGAGTTACAGCCAGTATACCCCTCATTACCATTTCCATCCATTTCGTTGTTTGATAGTAGGCTGTTCTTTTACCTCCCGGTAGTTTCTACTATTAGTGATTTTTAATAATGCCATGTTTTTTTGTAGATTGTGGTGTTGAGAAAAAGTTTATAATAACATGTGTTCCTTGTGCTTTGTATAATTTATCCCAATCTGTATCGATATAATTTAGAATTTTCTTGAATCCTCATATTTCAAAGATTTATTTCATTTATGAACCTAGCTTCGATTATAGCCAAAAACTTTAAGTCTATTTTGATATTCATCAAAAATTCATTATTTGATAAGAGAAATAATCTCATAACTGTCTTTTTGGAAACTCCAAGGCAGAAATATATCGGTAAATTTTCTGTTCGAAAAGATAGTCGATGAATTGCAGATCCTAAAACAACATTTTATAATTTATATTTAAATATCTTTACAAGTGGAAAAATTTTCATGAATCCCACATCAAAATTACGTCCAATAGGGACTTTTAACTATATATACTAAAGATTAATACTATATTATAACAACAAAGGTTATAATAATTTACTCGATAGGTAAAATAATTAGGAAATCATTTCATATAATATTGTTTCTTAAATGGCTGGGAGAAGAATCTTTTCTTCAAATGATACTATCTAAATTGATAAAATCACGTAAATGTTTGCCGCTACATAGAATTTGAACCTTATTTTTAATTAGAGCCATCACCAGTAGAGTTAATGCAAGGTGACCACTAAACTAAAAATGTTGTTAATCATACTGGTATTCTGAAATGATAAAGTCACCAATTCTGATCGTTTTCCGATCTGATTCCAATACACAATGAGGTTTTTTGACGTAAACACATTTCTATTGAGTCACTTTATATCTTTTGCTTATATGCAATTTCTACTCTTTTCCTTTTATTTATTTTTTCTTCAACATTGATTTAACTTTAATCTTCATCCTGAGGATATTACCTGTTTTCGTTACCTTCTCCCATTTTGCTTTTACTTCCTTTTAAACTACCCAATACATATTCTTTCCTCTTCCTCTTCTTCACCCGTCTATCTCTATCGACGCAGTTCATAAAACATTATTTATTTTTATTCTAACATTGTTTCTTCCAAGTGTATGATCTTGCCAGTTATGTCTATAACCTTATTCGGATACTGTGTATTTCAGTTTCTCTTACCTAAATTCTTGTATTTCTTAATTATGTGTCTCTCCCCTTTTTTTTTTTATTTTAATTTGATGCTTGCACATGTGGCAAGAAATCCTTTGTTATTGCATTGCACAAACAAAACCATTTTATTTTGTTGGTTTGTGAAGGAATTGATAGAAAGGAGGATTCCTCAACAACTTCAGATTTGCAGATAACATACTTGCGTTTAGGGAATCATGGGAAGATTAAAAAAATTATATATATATATATATATATATATATATATATATATATATATATATATATATATATATCGAAGATTTCAATATAGAAAGCAGAAATGCAAGACTGAAAATTAGTAGTAGTATAACTAGGATAATGATCCATGGTAATTCAGAGAGATCAAAAATAAGTGCTATGTACGAGCCTCAGGAGATTAGTTAAGAATAAAAGTACTTAGGACAGACAGTAAGGGTTTTACAGGACACGAAACAAAACTAAAGGGAGGATAAACATAGAATGGAGAGCATTTGGTAAGCAAAATGAGATTATGAAAAGTAGAATTCCAGTTTTCTAAATAGAAAAGTATTTAATGAGATGGTCCCACCAGTATACACTCATGCATCAGAAACTTGGAACCTTATTAAACCCTAAGAACATAATTTTGTTACAACCCGATGAGGTGTAGAGAGAATATTAATTGAATAACACCAAGAGACAGAAAAAAGAACACCAGGGCTCCGGGAGCAAAATAAAGTAGCGGATATTCTAATCATAAACAGACGCAAGTGGAAAGACATGTCTGGAAACTTATTATCATTATTACTTGCTAAGTAACAACCCTACTTGGAAAAACGATGCTATAAGCCCATTAACTCAGACAGAGGAAAAAGCCATTGAGGAAAGGAAAAAAAAAAAAAGGTTAAGAACAGTAATAATATTTAAATGAATATTTCCTATAAAAAACTATAAAAACTTTAACAAAACAATAGAAGATAGTATAAATAATGTGCCCGAGTGTACCCTCCCGCAAGATAGCTCTATCTCAAGACAGTGGAAGACCATGGTACAGAGGCTATGGCAGTGCCAAACACTAGAAAACAATGAGTCGATTTTGGAGTTTCCTTCTCCTAGAAGTGCTACTTACTATAGCTAAATAGTCTCTTCTACCTTTACCATTAGGAAAGTTGACACTGAACAGTTACGGTGTCTTTTCTACCAACTTGATTTGAGAAGAATTATTTGGTATCTTGGTGTTGCCCAGTATATGAACACAGAGAATGTGTGAAGAATAGTCCAGACTATTCATCCTAAATGTGGGCATAGGGGAAATGAGACGTAACTAGAAAGAAGGATTCCATGTAGTATTGTTATATATATATATATATATATATATATATATATATATATATATATATATATATATATATATATATAAATATATATATACACAGTATATATATATATATATATATATATATATATATATATATACAGTATATAAATACAGTATATATATATATATATATATACTGTATATATATATATATATATATATATATATATATATATATATATATACATATATATATAAATATATATTCATATATATATATATAAATATATATATACACACACACACACACACACATATATATATATATATATATATATATATATATATATATATATATATATATATATATATATATATATATATATATAATTTAAAGGGACGAATCAGTAGTACGAAACTATGTTTATATTAAATAATTTAATATCTTAACAATGAAAAAGGATATATATCACTAACACACGTGATTTTAATCAATATGAATATTACCCACGAATGGTATTCAATACC
>NC_090747.1:33922340-33942340 GCF_036898095.1 Palaemon carinicauda | reverse complement strand
TAAGAAAAAAAAAAGCCACCCAACAAACCGTATGATGTAAAATGAGTAAAAATGCAGAATCACTGATATGAAAGATATGACCAGACCCCAGTCAATTCTTTTCCAAGGACATCCAGGAACAAATACAGACTTCCTCAAACCATTTATTCAACTTTCGACCAATAAATGTTTTCTGTTACTCTTGGGATTCAACAATTCTTGTTCAAACACAAGTGTACTCCGTTATAGGCATATTAGGGCCTAGTGATATGAAGAGCGCGAACTATTCTTCTAATGTTATGTCTTTGATGTCAATGCACAATAAATAAATCAACTCTACTTCGCTTACTCTTCTACAACTCTCACTCAATGTAGGAATGTCCGGCTTTCACGTATAGCTTCTTTTATTTTGTAGCTTATTTAAACATTTAAAATACCCAGATATGATTAAATAAAAAAAAAAAATAACATTGTCTCAACAAGCATGATAAACTTTTACAATGCTATTCCTTCATTCCAATTGTTCAGAATTTAATGTACGAACTAATTCAACTACTAATATTTAGACCTCCCCTTACCAACATGGGGTTTTTCACACGAGAAGTAATCAGAACATCACTTGTCACCTATAATTTCTTTCAACAAATCTCGAAGAGCAATGAATTCATTTATATAAGCTTGGGGTTATGGAATAAAGTTGTGTGTACTAAAGTGTGTTTATATTACTCTAACGATATCATATCTGTAAACAAGGGTTGCTTTGATAATTATGATGCGGACTCATTTTCCTATAAGTGAATTAGTCAGTTAACTGCAATCAAACCTTTTTATTGGCACAAGTTCAAGCTCATGTAAATTCCTCCAATACTTGAAGTATTGGAAAAAAAAATCACATACATAGATAACAGAGAATTATTTGCCGGTTGTAAAGAATTGCGGTAATTTTCCTTCAGCATTAACACCAGTACGGGTGTGAAAGTAAGTAAAATTGAAAAGCTCGGTCAGTATTTGCAAAGGACCGTATATATAAGTAGAAATTATATGTCTTAAAGACATCCAGAGAGACGAACTGTCGGAGCGAGAAAATTAAGGGTAACTTGTAGTGCAGAAAAACTCGATTGATAGGGAGAATTTTAACAGAAATATAGATAAGAATTATTAATATGTAATGCAAGCTTAATTGATGGGTAGGGGAACTAAGTTAAAGCTTAAGCTATACGACGAGTGAATTCGACTAATAATAGATCTACTGCTAGGGTATAATGGGTAATAAGTAATAATATCTGGATATACATATAAATTTTGGGATTTTCGTGGCACCGTGGTTCTGCAATACTATAGAAGGAAATTCAGGTAAGTGTCGGAGATAACTACGGGGAAAAGAGCAGGACCCTTAAGCACTGGATAGTTAGATTAGTTAAGATTTATTTGTTTCAATAACTAACCTGTCTTATGTGTATTTACTTTGCTTTTTTACTATGACAGTGTCTTTTCCGGTCCTATACAGCAGGGGCACCCAACTCTCTACAGGACCTCTACTGTCGTTTTACCCTGCTCGTTCAAAGTATTTAACGTTTCATATTGCATATTGTTCATTTACTGTTAAATTGTCACTGTTGTATGACTGTTGAAATAAGAAAGTCTTCAATTCCTTTTGAAAGCCCTAATGTCTTCAGTCATTCAAATGTTTCATGGGAGCTTATTATAAAGTCTCTGGGCAGTAAATTTTAAGGCTATGGAGCCTAAAGTGGACATATATATAGGTTCCAATAGTTTGAAGACATCTGTAACAATTCTTTTATCGACACGAGTTGATGGCTGCACGATATGTAGATATTCTCTCAAGTATTTTGGACAACAGTTCTGATAACTTAGGGAGTATTGTACATATTTCAAATTCAATTCTCTCTTTCATCGGCAGCCCGTGAAAATCAATTAGTATAGGGTTATCCTTCCTCTGGGTAGTACACCTGTTATCAGTCTTGCTCCTCTGTTTATTATGTTTAGTAATTTCTTAAGTTGCACTTTTGGTAAATTGTAATAGATAGAGTTGCAGTAATCAATCCTGGTAATAACACAGTTTATAACAAGTTTCTTTACAAAATTCTCGTCTAGGTACTTTTTTATAAACGAAATATTTCTTAAATGATAACCGGAAGTTTTTATTACATTATTTATTTGGACAGTCAAGAAACACATCTAGGTCTCGAACTTTACTAGATATAGGCATTACCCACCACCATGAATTCAGTTTTGTTCTCATTCAATTTTATTTGCTTAAATATCATCCATTCTCAAACACTATCAAGGATTCGGTATAGAGTTTCAGTAGTGTCATCTATATCATTTATGGAGAAGTAAAACAGTGTGTCATCCACAAATAGTTTGAACTTCACGCCATGCCTTTGTAATAGTTTTCATAGACCAATAGTATAGATGCAGAATAAGATTGCGCTAAGTAAACTCCCCTGGGGTACCCCTCTGTTTAAGGGTTCATATGATGAATAAGAGTTTTCAATTTGTACACGGTAATTTCTACAAACTAAGTAGTCTTTTCTGTATTCGAAGGCTTGATCTTTAACGCCGATGGACTGTAGATCATTTAGTAGCAGTTCATGCACAACTGCATTAAAAGCAGCACTGAGATCAAGCAATATTAATATACCACATTTATTTTCATCCATCATTTCAAGCATATCATTTACAACTGGGCAGATGACGGTTTCCGTAGAGTATAGTTTTCTATAAGCAGATTGGTTGTCAGATAAAGGTTCTATTACTTCTAAGTGACTGACTAGTTGTTCAAGAATTACGTATTCAAGCACTTTTGAAATAAAGGATAGATTGGAAATAGGTCTATATGAGTCTAATTCCTGGTAGTCCAGTGCATTTTCCCGAACTGGTGTGACTGTAGCCATTTTCTCATATTTGGGACACTTGCATTCATAAATGCTTGCATTTGCTATTGTCATTATTATTTCGGCTAGACTAGAAAAGTTTTTCTCTCCAATTACTTCGGATATAGTCCAAGAGCTAGCAGCCATTTATTTACCGGAGATGACCAAAATTCTAGTGGACATTTTTGGAAAGGGTCTACCATGGGACATCCAAAAATGGGTATCTTTAAGTTTGGCAGTGGTGGGTGTGGATTTTATTAACTCCTTTTGCCCGAAAACGGACTTTTAATTTTTTGGCAAAATATGGTGGTGGAGGAAAGTAAATTGGCTGCAACTCCTCTCACACTGAGTCTAGAATAAAGAACTATATACCAAAATGATGCTATTCATCTGTAGATTTATTTCATATCAAACAACATTAATTAAAAGAATATTGGGGGTCACCAAGGGTCAAAAGGTCAAGGTCAGCCTTTTGCAATGCCGGTTTTGGGTTTTAGCTGTATTTTGGCTAAATAAGACATCAAAATTTGCACAGGGTTTACTAAATATGAATAGAATATAAAGAAGAGACATAAATGAAGTTTTTTGAAGAATATGGGATCTATTCCAGCAATATGACTGATATGACAAAACTCATTATTAAACGGTTCCTGTGAAATTTACTCCTCAAGCCATTTCCAATTTAGTTGATGGATGGTTCACCTAAATTACTGAGATCTGTTTTATTGACTTTGTGTGTGCACCTGTTTTGTCTTTAAAACATTATAAAAACAGCCTCTATATTGCGTTTTAACATCCTTGAAATTTGTAAGTGTGCACCTGAATTGCCTGTGTCCTTGTCACTTGATGATTTTAAGAAAGGGCAAGTAGAAATTCCAGACATTCTTCATTTGGTTTTTACCACACTTCTCTGTGTCTTGCAGAATAAATATAAGCCTAGTGAATCAGTAAAACGAAGGGTAGTCTCACTATCCCGGGATGTTATTTTCTGTACCAGCCGGGGATGAGTAAAACCATCCAAGCATCTTTGTCTGGGATTCGGAATGAAAAGCCTCACAGGTAGTCGCAGAGTTGTGGAAATTCTTAATCACTAGGGTCATGAGGTAAGTTATCACACAGCTGAATCAATTGAGACAGATATAGCGTCAAAAATCACAGCAGAAGGGGAAGCTTTTACCTGATATGCTTTTACCTCAAGTTGGTCTCTCCACAGGTCTTGCTTGGGATAATTATGACGAGCTGACAGAAACCCTATTTGGCAAAGATACTATTCATGAAACCATTGTGATAAGCTACCAGAATAGGCCTGCTGCAGGTGTGATGTAAGGGGCTGAGACTGAAGGGACCACGAATACTGATGCAATTACTGACCAAGTACCCGTGAAAAGACGACGAAAATTTGATGCGCCTCAGCGACAAATCATGCCATATAAAAGAAAGCCTTCACTGTCGAGGTTCAAATTTGAAAAATATTCACAAGATCCACAATCCAGCCTGGAGATAGCAAAGAAAATGAATATCATCGGGTTAATCTGCTGCTGCCTGATGTCCAGCACCCCTATGTGGCAGGCTGGAATTTCTTGGTCACAGAGGACAGACTCCCTTTGCAGTAGATTGGGTATATGGAAAATATTGAACTGCCACCAACAAGATTGGATGTAGTTAAAGAAACTTTGGTCAGGTCTCAAAAGGTTGCAAGTGGGTGCAGTGAGGCATATGCTATAGTGACATGTGACCTTGTTATCGCAAACCCTGCACTCCAGAACCAAGCACAAGAATCCTCTCTCTTTGACAATATCTTCGTTTGTTTTGGTGTATTTCATATTTCCATGGCCTATTTCAGAGCATTAGGTTATATTGTTGAATCGTCTGGTTGTACCGAGGTTCTTAGCTTGGCTGATGTGTTGGCTCATAGTTCAGTACGAGGGTTCATTGGTGGAAAACATTTTAACAGATGCAAGGGTATCCATCCTCCGTTTGCACTTGCCTTACAGATTCTGCATTTTAAGCAATTTTTGGTTGAAGGTGGAAACCAGATGAATGCATGGTGTTGTTGAATTCATTTTCTGCAGACCCATCACCCCAATCACTTTTGACATTATTGGAGTCCGCTGTAATTTGTAATTTGTTGGAAAGATATAGTAAATTCTGTGATCAGACTCGTCAGGGTCATCATGGCTCTACTGCTAGATTCTAGTTTCTCTACATTGATCTCGTTCATATATTCATGCTTTTTGACAGGGCCAGCAGGACAAAAGACCTAGACCTCTACATCTATGCTTTAGGCTTAATGATTTCTATATTCTTTGCAACTCACAAGCCAAGCTATGCCCGTTGGATGTCATTGTATCACCTCAATCTGCATATATATGGAAATGACACATCCCGGAATCAAGCAAAGTTTTGAAGCAGGTGCACTCTCTGTGCGGAGAACTAGGAATACCTTTTCCAGATGTGCATTTGCTTTTACCTTACAGCAAACTGTGAATAGGGATGCCACATCCAGCCAAAAAGGGTATTGCTGCATTTACACAGAATGTTGCAGTCCGTATGGGGTTGACAGTGACAAGATCTTTTAGGGGTGCAATTGTGGGTTGTCTCCTGGAAATGGCTGGAATCACACTGGTGGATGATGCAATAGAGGAACTAAATCCATCAAGGATAGCCAAAGACAATGCAGACCTTAAGAGCACGATCACAGAGGTGGAGAACACTCTCAATCCATTCACTGTTAATGATGATACTCTGTATTGCCTAAACACTGGATGGTGTGAAAGACAGACTTTTTCAGTCAAAAGAAACTGGATCTACCTGGCATCGTTTTTGTTAATGAATGTAATGTAGATGGTGGGCGTTTTGAACGGGCTGTTAAGCAAAGAAAGGTGATAAATGTCACACAGGATGCAGTAAAAGTTAAATTCACCACAAAGGAAAAACAGATCAAGGAAGAAAAATGCACCAGAGACATATTCAGAAGTCTGCTGTATTTGTCAGTAACACAAGAACTTGATCTCAGTATTGACCAGTCCTATCCTCTCACTCCAGTTCCTTTCTCATTGTGTCATATAACTTGTGATATGAACAAGACATCAAAGAGGACATTAATGGAAAAATTAGAAGCAATGGGAACCTTGAATGCCATACCAGACAGGACTGATGTCTATATTATTGATGCTATGTTCTTCTTCCGTACGCTTGACATGCCATCCACCTAAGGGGGGATGGCAATATCCATTTTGAAATAAGCTTGTAGCACTGGTGAAGTTGTACACATAGTCTGTGACACATATTCTAATGAGCCAAGTATCAAGGACATTGAACATGAATTGTGTGGTAGGACACCCACTACCTACATAATCACTGGATCGTCACAGAAAAGATCACCAGATCTCAATACGGCTTGGAGCACATCACATTTCAAAACAGAGTTTTTGGCCTTCTTGAAGGATGAATGGTCATCAGATAGATATGCATCGACTCGTCAGGGACATCAGGTCTATTTTGCAGTGGAACATGAATGCTACCTTTACACTTCAGCACGTGAAACTGTCAACAGGATCCTGGTTCATGAGCTTCAGTGCAGGCATGAAGAAGCTGATACACAGTTACTGTACCATGCAAACTTTGTTGCTGTTAACCATGATGTGGTCCCAGTGATTGCCATTCGCAGTAACGACACTGACGTCTTCATCATCATTCTCTACAATGCTAGGTTTCTTAATGCACAGATTTGGATGGATGCTGGATTGAGTTATAGAAATTCCATGCGTTTCATAGATATGTCACATCTTGCAACCAAACTGACTGGACCTATATGCAATGCTCTACCAAGCTTCCATGCTCTGACAGGCTGTGATTACACAGCCTGTTTTATGAGAAAAGCAAAGTGGAAGCCATTTGAAATAATTAAAAACAACCATAGGTTCACATCAGCAATTAGTCGTCATGGAGATTCAGATGTCATCGATCCAGATGTTGCTGCTGTAGTTGAAGAGTACTTGTGCATTGTCTATGGAGTTCGGAACCTGACAAGTGTTGATGAAGCCAGGCTTCAATTTTTCCACAAGTTGTATACCCCAAAGAAGGAAACTGATCCATTGGATAAAATCAAAACTACAGACCCCTGTTGTCTTCCTCCTTGCCAAAGAGTGTTGCAACAGAAGTTGCTAAGAACTAACTTTGTTGCACACAAACGGAGGGATGCAAGGGAAGCCGATCCAGAGTCATTTGGTCCTGAAGGACATGGCTGGAAAGTCCAGAATGGCAGATTGATGATTGTCTGGTTCACTGGCACAAATATTCTTGATAAGTTAACTGTTGAAGAATCTGATGTACAGGAAGATGATGATGATATCAGCCATTCCTCGGATGAAGAAAAGGAAAGAGATTTTTAGAGAACTTCATACTAGTAATATAGCTGGAATAGATCCCATGTTCTTCAAAAAACCTTATTTGTATCTGTTTTTTATATTTTATGCATATTTAGTAAACCTTTGGCAAATTTTGATGTCTTTTTTAGCCAAAATACAACTAATAATAAAGTAATTAATTTAGTTTAATATCAAATAAATCTACTCATCAATAGCATCATTTTGGTATATAGTTCTTTATTCTAGGCCCAGTGTGAGAGGAGCTGCAGCCAATTTACTTTCACCAACCCCCAAATTTTGCCGAAAAACGAAAAGCCCGTTTTCAGACAAAAGGAGTTAATAAAATCCACACCCACCACTGCCCAACTTGAAGATACCCATTTTTGGATGTCCCATGGTAGACCCTTTCCAAAAATGTCCACTAGAATTTTGGTCATCTCCGGTAAATAAATGGCTGCTAGTTCTCGCTCTAATATTGGCATAGGATCGATCGCACAGTTTGTTTTCTCTGCTCTCTTGATAATTCTGATGATGTCATCTTGTGTTACGTTGTTAAATCTTATTAACTTTGCCTGTGTGCCTGGTGTATCATTAATCTGACCTGGTTATATTTTCAATTCTGCTTTTAAAGAATACCAGAAAATTATTTTCTAGTTCCTGGTCACTGTAACCATCAGGTACCTTTTTTTTTTTTTACATTACCCATTATACCATTCAGGAGACGATATAACTTATCTATATATGCTGCTGCTTCGGGGATCTTTTTCTTATAGTATTCACATTTTTTCCTCCTTAGTAGGTAGTTATATTGACACGCAGTAGTTTTGTATTCTACTCAAGTACATTCGGTTTTTAACATTTTCTACTCTCTTTGTTTACATCTTTTTTTCCCCAAAGTTTCTCCATCAAACCAAGGAGATTAATCTTTTACAGTTATAGTTTTTTTCCATCGGTGGGCACATGGTATCATGTTCACGTTTACTCATTTTATTATAACTGGTCGTAAGAAAGTTCACACAATTAGCTCCCAAGCGAAGTTGGTCATCATGATCACAGGGAATGTTGATAACTCCATTTACTTTCGTAGTAATTTCAAAATATACGGTAGGAGAAAATTTTGCTTTATGTATAAAGTTTATTTTCTTTACTTATGCACGTTTCTGTAGAGGTAGAATAAACGTAATAAGTTTGTGTACTGAGGAGATAGTGCATTTCTCTTCAACTTTTAAATCAGATACAATATTATTTATGTCATCACTTAAAACTAAATCCAAGGCATGCCAAGTTAAAGTAGTCGATATGATTCTAATAACTCAAAGCGTCCAGATTTGATGTGTCATCCATTCAAAAATTTATGTCTCCACAGATAACAAATTAATTTTTCTCCATGGTAATCATCTCAATGAGAGCACCGAATTCTTAAAAAAAAAAAAATACTAGTGTTTGTTCTCGTAGGTTTGCAAACTGTTACAAAGGATATTTTTTTTTTTTTTTTTTGCGTAATTTTGTTTTTCTATATATTCAAAGCTTGTTACAGTAGTTCTTTTTAACATTTTGAGATTTGAGTAACTTTTATGAATAAAGAGTCAGATACCCCCACCAGGCCTATCTTTTTTCGATGTGTGAAAGAAGGTGTGTGTGGGGCGTGTCATTTCAGTGAACTTCCATGTCCTATGTTTCAGATAATGCTAGTACTTCCAAATATTTCTCGTTTATAAATATTCGAATTTGAATAGTCTTATTACCATCAGATTGTATGTTTATATAGCCACAGTTTATGACATCCTTAGTAGCTATGATCAGTATTTTCTGCAAGTCTTTTCAAATCCATGTCATAAGCTTTGCCGTCTCTACAATTTAATATTTGGTCACTTGGTTTGTTTAACTTTTTTCAGTTTATACACTTGGACACTTGGGAATTACACTCGTTGGTAGATTGTTTTCCTGAACATTGCCCGCAGACTTTAACATCATTCTTAGACGTGCAATCTTTTTCAAGATGTCCATACCTTTGACAGTGTTAGCAGGTGATCACGTGGTACCTACCACGTATGTTATATGTACCCCATTATCATGAATAGATCTCCGAACTTCAGGATCACATTTCAGCACATAGCGGGTTGTCCCCACCCGAAGCATTTTTCTTCAGGACTACTCTTATATTCTTTTTTTATATTTTGGATTTGCTCTAGGCAGCGATTTTTTTGAATCAGAGCATTCACTACATCATCTTCATCATTAGACACATTGCATATAATTATTTTTGGTTTTAGTTTTCCGACTTTTCTCGTTTCAGTGTCAGCAACCAATATCTGAATTTTATTTGCCACCTATTCTCTGATCATTTTGTTTGCAAAGTTTACAACATCATTTCCATTTGTAGTTGACCTCCTTTTAAGTATAGGAATGTCTTTAAGTGCTTGTTCAACATCGTGTTTTCTTTCAATAATCTTAGTTATTGTATTAGTTGATTTAATTACCAACAGATTTTTCTCCTTAACTTCGTCAGCAAATGTCGGTTTCTCCGGTTTTGAGTTCATCAGTGTTGGAAGTGTTGCCTTAATTGATTCCATATTCATGGGAAGAATGTCTACTAGAAATAACATTCCTTCTAATACATTTTATTATTATCATTATTATTATTATTATTATTATTATTATTATTATTATTATTTTAACATTGCAATTGTTCGAGCAATGATATACTAGCTGTAATGTAACATAACATTTACTAGTTGTATTACAATCTACCATTTTCTATCTTAAATAAAAATTTATATTCAATAGCTGTGCTAAAACTTTTTCATGTACAATCTGTACTAAAATCTATCATTTACTAGCTGTAATATATATATATATATATATATATTTTTCATTTACTACATGTACTGAAACATTTCATACACTATGTGTACTGAATCCTGACCTACATTAGCTGTAGTAAAACCTATTATTTACCAGATTTACTACAGCCTACCATTTACTAGCTAAACTGCAACCTATCATCTATTAGTTGTATTAAAACATATTGTTTATTAGTTCTACAAAACCTATTATCTACTAGCTGTACTGCAACCTTTCATTTACTACCTGAAATGGGTTATTTCTTTTACAAAACTTGTAAAAATTTAGGTTTGGGAAAAACATCTGTGTATGAAACGTACTTTCCAGGGCTGAGTTTTTGTGTTACAGGGGATATGGGAACGTAACTACAAATAGGTTGAATAAAAGTTCCTTTTTGAAGCCCTGCAACGACTCTCTTTCGATATATTTATGGACACTAACTTATTTGACCAGTTACTCTATCTTTACAATACAGAATCATTTAAGTCCTTTTACGAGAGATCATAAAAATCTTAACACATTACCTAAATCTAACTAATACATCTAAAATTAAATGTTGATCATATTACATCGTCAGTTTTTGTAATTGTATAAGTTATGATAAATAGCTTATTTGCCATTGGAGAGTAAAACGAAAAGAAAACAGAAGTTCGGCATCTAATTTAATAGTATTATTTTCTTACATAATTTTTAATTGTATCATGCGGATTTTCATCCACCTGAAAAGGAGGTTCTATTTATTAATCTTTTAATACTTTTAACTGGATATATCTGGATTCAAGTCCTTGGTTTATAAACAATAAAATAAAGCTTTAATGTCTTCAAGAAATGGCAATCTTATTACAATACCATATAAATAATAAAAATTTATAAACGATAACTTGATAGTATAAAAAAAAAAAATATTCGTATTCATCCGATCATTTGCTAAACGTTTTCTCTTAATCATATTGTGACCATAAAGTTCATCATAGAGATGATCCATTGATCATTTGCCTTTGGGTGCTCATTTAAAACATATTTCCGATTATTTATTAAATGAAATTATTATGTTTTTTATTTAAGTTTTATACACCAAACATAAGGAATAAAACAAAAGAAATATTAACATAAAACTGACATATCGGATGTATCATCATTTATACTAGTTTCTATTTGGTATTAAGCTATATGGAATAATTTCGAAATAGAAAAACACTATAGTAACAATACGGCATACCATAAAAAATAACACAATATTGTTAAGGTGAAAACAAAATAAAAGCTACATGTAGTGTCAAAAAAGTAAATAATAACAAGATAAAAAGAAGAAATAATGAATCAGCTTTACTGTTTTTTTTTTTTTTTTTTTTTTTTTTTTTTTGAGAAATAATTTCTATAGCAATGAACAACGAAGTCTTCTTATTGAATTTGCTTCAAATGTAAGTGAAGAATGAGCAGGAAATATTGATTAATGAATACCTAGAACTACTTGAAGGACGATTAGTTTACAGAACACTGTGCAACTGGGTCCGGACATGACCCTTCGACTTTAAGAATGGTTCTAGTGGTTTACCGAAACACTTATTAGACATTACCATCTAAAAGAAGAAAATTATATTGACTTTTATTCACTTTTTTGGTAATTTCACGTCGTATTTCTTTTATCACTAATCAGGACTCTGTAAATGCCAGCTTCCTTTCTCGACACATCAACGGACAAATGTCTCCAAGTCTTCAACACATTTTATTTACTTTATTTTCCCCTCAATGCTAATCTTCCACTAATAATTGTAAACTGTCCGCAACTTGAATATTACTTTTTACAAATTTACAAATAGTTTATTATTTGCCACCTCTCTCTCTCTCTCTCTCTCTCTCTCTCTCTCTCTCTCTCTCTCTCTCTCTCTCTCTCTCTCTCTCAGAAAAATCCTCTTCTATATGAAAAGTAAATTGACCATTGATGAAGCACTACTCTACATTTCTCTATCAGAAGGAATCCTTTGGAAAGTTACTTATAATTAAATAAACGACCCAGCGTCCACTTTCCTGAGATATCTATTAATTGAACCGAACAATGGATATGAGATTAATTTTGGCAGTTTTGTGTAAAGATTTTTTTTTTGTAAAGGTATCAACTGATAAAGTACATATAGTTACAGTCCTATAAAAGTACGGAATTAAATCACTGGGAGTGAATTTAGTCATTTCATTAACCAAAGGTATTATTTTTACTTACAGAACATGCAAAGTTAAACCTAAATGTTCATGCATGAATGGTATTGCAACTTACATATGCACAGCATGTGATAATGGCCTTTCAAATAATCAAAGACAGCCACCTCCATTCCCGTCCGAACGTCCGTATACACTGTACCTGTACATCTAATAGTTTAAAATATACAGTTGAATTTAGAAGATAACAAAGAATTTTCATTTGTTTTTTACAGCATAATTCTAATAAAAGATGAAAAAGAAATACAAATAAACCCTTTCAATTTGAGAAAAAAAGTTCTCGTGTCTTTCCTTTATTTAGACACATGATTTAAAATTCTTTCAAGAACCAATTTGCTCTTTTCCAAGCAACTTTCCTTATCCTCTCTGCTGTTTAAAAAGCAAATACTTTAATAGTGAAGTACCAGTTGAGCTTAAATGGTAGATTATATGGATATTACTCTATCATAGTTGGCAATTAAAATTAAAGATGCAGTATATATAATCATGAATCAGAACGTTGTAATGAAAAATTAGGAATGGTGTTATTGTAGCAATGATAATGATAAAGGCAACACCGTCATCAGCATATTCATCACCATTACCGCCATTATCTTCATCACTATAATATAGAAAATCATAATATTATCAAGCGTACAAAATCAAAGCAATATAGATATGTAAAATGAAATTCTTAACGTAAGGACAAAGATAAACCGTGAACATTTAAAATTTTTCTAATGAAAAAGGAACCCAATACTTTGATTGCAAAACAAACCTTCAACGTGTAATTTACTAACGAGCTTAATAGTAAAGAACCGACTAAACGTCATTTACCTGATCATGAAGAAAGAATAATGACATTATGTATTATTTGAGAAACCAATGTAAAACAGGTCCTGGTATCTACCTCTAAAGGTGTTACCTTTACCTTAGCCATTTCAAATAGTTCTTCCGTTTCCCGACTCCTAACTTTATCCGATCTGAAAATAGAAGCTTAAATGAACATTTATATATATATGTATATATATATATATATATATATATATATATATATATATATATATATATATATATATATATATATATATATGTATATATATATATATATATATATATATATATATATATATATATATATATATATATATATATATATATGTCTGTGTGTGAGTGTGTGTGTGCGTGCGTGCTAAATTTTGAACATTTGGACGTGTATTTCATATTCAAATAAGCTATATATTTCAATAAATTAATGTCTGGATTCTCTTAACGACCTCGGCATCAGAGCCCCAAGCGAAATCACACTAAGACAATAGTTTCTAACTGGTCGTAAATCGAACCCTGGTCAAGGAAACTGTCATAAACAGTGAAATAACACTTAGCCACGAAGTGGTATGTCACTTTTCATTCAAGTTTCCTGTGCCAGGGTTCGATTCCCGACCGGTCAGAAGCTATTGTCTTAGAGTGAAATCGCCTGGGCCTCTAATGCCGAGGTCGTTAAGAGAATCCATATTATTATAAATATTATTACTAGCCAAGCTACAACCCTAGTTGGAAAAGCCAGATGCTATAAGCCCAAAGGCTCCTATAGGGAAAATAGCCCAGTGAGGAAATAAAATAAGGAAATAGATAAATGACGAGAATAAATTAACAATATATGATTCTAAAAACAGTAATAGCGTCAAAACAGAAATGTCTTATATAAACTATTAACAACGTCAAAAACAGATATGTCATATATAAACTATAAAAAGACTCATGTCAGCCTGGTCAACATAAAAACATTTGCTCCACCTTTGAACTTTTGAAGTTCTACTGATTCAACTACCCGATTAGGAAGATTATTCCAAAACTTCGTAACAGCTGGAATAAAACTTCTAGAATACTGTGTAGTATTGAGCCTCATGATGGAAAAGGCCTACCTATTAGAATTAACTGCTTGCCTAGTATTACGAACATGATAGAATTGTTCATGAAGATCTGAATGTAAATGATGGTCAGAGTTATGGAAAATCTTATGAAAAATGCATTATGAACTAATTGAACGACTGTGCCAAAGATTGATATCTAGATCATGAATAAGAAATTTAATAGACCGTAAGTTTCTGTCGAACAAATTAAGAGGAGAATCAGCAGCTGAACACCAGACAGGAGAACAATACTCAAAACAAGGTACAATGTAAGAATTAAAACACTTCTTCAAAATAGATTGATCACCGAAAATCTTGTAAGACTTTCTCAATAAGCCATTTTTTTTTTGGCAATATAATAAGACACAGACCTAATGTGTTTCTCAAAAGTAAATTTGCCGTCGAGAATCACACCTAAGATTTTGAGTCATATAAATTTAAAGAAACATTATCAATACTGAGATCCGGATGTTCAGGAGACACCGTCCTTGACCTACTTACAATCATACTTTGAGTTTTATGAGGATTCAACTTCATACCCCATAATTTGCACCATGCACTAATTCTAGCTAAATCTCTATGAAGGGATTCACCAACCCTATATCTACATTCAGGGGATGGAATTGATGCAAAGAAAGTAGCATCGTCTGCATATGCAACAAGCTTGTTTTCTAAGCCCAACCACATGTCATGTGTATATAGTATGAAAAGTAATGGGCCAAGAACACTACACTGTGGAGCACCGGATATCACATTCCTATACTTACTATGGGGCCCAGCAACAACAACTCTTTGAGATCGATTACTTAAAAAATCAATAATAATACTAAGAAATGACCCACTCACTCCCAACTGTTTGAGTTTGAAAACAAGGGCCTCATGATTAACACAGTCAAAGGCAGCACTAAATTCAAGGCCAGTCATACGAACTTCCAGACCACAATCAAGGGATTTCTGTACAGCATTGGAGATTTTAAGAAGGGCATCAGATGCTCCAAGGCCTTTACGAAAACCAAATTGCAAACTAGGGAATAGGTGATTACCTTCAGCAAACCTATTAAGATGTTTCGCCAGAAGATGTTCAAAAACTTTAGATATGGGAGGTATGGAAATTATGTATTAGAAATATACGGCGTATTTGATATATATATATATATATATATATATATATATACATATATATATATATATATATATATATATATGATAAATTTTGCACATTTAGACGTATTTTTTTCATATTCAAATAAGCCATATATATTTTTGATACATTAATGTCTGGATTCTCTTAACGGCCTCGGGAACAGAGCCCCAGGCGAAATCACGCAAAGACATGAGCTTGTGTCCGGCCGGGAATCGAACCCTGGTCAACAAGCTTGTATAGACAGTGACTAAACCACTTGGCCACGCAGAAAGATATAAAGTCAATGACAATTCTTCTGTACTTATACATGTCGAATTCAGGGGTTTTGTACTTAGAATTGAAATCAACCCATCTTCACCTTCGTAGGTAATTGGTAGTTTGTTACTTGGCATTCGATTAATGATAAATTTTGCACATTTAGACGTGTTTTTCATATTCAAATAAGCCATATATATTTTTCCATATGGCTTATTTGATATATATATATATATATATATATGCGTGTGTGTGTATGTGTGTATGTATGTATATGTCTGTTTGTGTGTATGTGTATTTATGTGCATACACGCGAATGGGCTGTGTGTGGGCGCACGCTTGCGCGTGTATATGTGGCAAAGAGGTGCATAGATATAAATAATATTTGCCTCAACAGAGTGATATAGAGTAGAATTGACAACCACAACATGAAAAAGGACCGTTATAAATTCTTATTGAGTTTGCTCTCATGATAGCATCATTCACTCTGTGGTATAAATAACTCTTCGGAGAAATATTTTTCTGTACATGATGAAAGGAATTATGCGTTCTATATTAGTGTTATTAGTAATGACGACAATAATATTAAGACCAATAACAATATCTTCATTCATAGTAGTAACAATATTATTATTATTATTATTATTATTATTATTATTATTATTATTATTATTATTATTATTATTATTATTATTATTATTATTATTATTTGATTGAAAAAAATTGTTTCTTAAGTTTTTTGAATTTTATAACACATGCTTTCTAATGACCTACTCTTCTTATAGTTAACCACATTGGAAATTCCCAGTAACTTTGCTAATCCAATTTTTAGAGAAGATATATATTTGAACGTAAGTTTATGTAGTAAATCTAGGGGCGTTCGAAAGGTTAGTAAATGATCTTTTTTTCGTCGTTTTCAATGGTTGCCTCAAGTTGGTTAAGTATTTCAAGCAATAATGTACGTCTACTCATCACCAGTCCTTGAGGTTAAATGATAAACGACTCGTTGTCACCGTTGTCGTCATAAACTGCCCAAAAATATATTCTGGACAGGGGATTAATACTCTTGGTCATATCCTTCAAGAGATCTAATCTAAAGTGAGTCATAGGTACTCAATAGGAGTCCATGTTTTTCTGTACCCAAAGATGGTAGGAAAATTACAAATTATCTACTAATTAGTCATATATATATATATATATATATGTGTGTGTGTGTGTGTGTGTGCGTGTGTGTTTATATATATATATATATATATATATATGTATATATATACATATATATGTATATATATATATATATATATATATGTATATGTTACCTCCGCCATTTACATACATAAGATATTAAAACGCAATGTGGTCAAGGCTTTGCAGTATTTAAAAGCAAAAATCTATGACAAATCCTGGTTCTTTAAACCTTGGCCTAGGAGCTTTATTTGTGTTATTGCTCAGCAAAAAGAGCTAGAAAACCAGGCTCCACTTGGAACAAAAATGAAGAGTTTCATAAATCGAGAAAAGTGTCACATCAACAAGTCACAGTGAGTAGGAAACATTGGGAGAGGAAATGGAAGAAGTTTTAGGCAAAGAGAAGGGAGCCGTTAAAAATCAATTCATTTATTTCTTTTCCTTAGTTCTGTGAGGGCTTTGGGAACTTAAGAAGAGTAAGGAATCTAGATATCAGGTGAAGGGCTATGGGGATAAAGTCTATTTGTTAGGTAAGAGTTGGGGTGGATTAGGAGAGTGAAGGATAAGGGAAGATGTTGGTAGTAATATGGTAGGGAGGACAGGGGCAGGAGAAGTAAGGTCTTTGACAAGGTATACTCTGTGGTTTGGGAAGCTGCGGGGGCTGTGGTGATTGCTGAAATTAATTTCCTGGTGGGTTATTTTTATGGCTGCTATCATTTTAAGGCACTCTGAGCACCTCTTCTTCTAAGCATGATGAGGTAGGGTACATTTAGGATATTTAGGAAGGGTTTCTTTGTTTTTCTTTTGGGCATCAATGCGAACTTGTCATGGTGATTCTGAGTGCGTCCACCGCAGAAGATAGTGCTTCTGCTGTTGTTTCGGTGGTGCCCAAAATGCTGGCAATGGTAGTATTTGATAGGTTCCAGTATGAAGTCATCAATGGGGATGGTTCCCTATATTCCTATGTCTAAGGTTGGAGGGATGGGGCCAATGCTTTCTCTATCAAAATCTTTTATCATCTTCTGAAATTCCGCCAATGATTTGCTAAACACACCTATGTCATCTGCAAATCTTAATTTGTGAAATTATTCCCATTAATATTAATTTTTAAATTTTAACAATTATATTATTTTTTAAAACTTCTTTTATCAATGCTCTGAAAAATTTAGGATAGATGTGGTATCCCTATCTAATTCCTTTCTCAATCGGAATCTCCTCACTATATCTATACTGTATTTCCTGTATTGATATCTTTCAGTGTTCCAACATAAGATTTTTCTATTCCTTTTCTTTACAGGTTTTAATTACTGCTGAGGTTTTGACAAAAAAAAAAAAAAAAAAAAAAAAGCTTTCTCATAATCTATGAATGCCATACATAGTGGTTCGTAATACTTTTCTGTTTTTTTCTTTTTTTACTTCTTTTCTTTTTTATTTCATTAGGTGGTTAATTACATGGATATGGCCATTTGTTAATTACCAACTTCTAAATGATGCATGCTCCCATGGTCGATTAGAGTCTAGCTATTTTTCTATTCGGCCTCTTTGTAAATATTTCATATATTACCGACAGTAAACTTGTAATTGTTCAGGTATTTTGTGTCTCGCCTGATGTGAGTCTTTCCAAGCGGTAGAATAGTGATTCCCCCACCTTTTCATCATCAGGTATCCGTTTTATCTAAATTGGTTTTAAAAATGTCTAACTAAACACCTAACTTTTCTTAATAACTCTATTAATAGAACAACAAATAAATGAATGCAGAGAGGGAACAAATCACTTTATCTTGTTTTGCTGATACCAAAGAATTCTTCAATCAAATGGACGTTGAATGTCTCTTGAAACGTTTGGAAACGATCATACATTTTGTTCAGCGAAATATTGTTGAAGCTTCATCCTATACTAGAATTGAATAAATAGTCAGCTAATGGTTTCCTTCCTAAGATCTCGATATTATGTGATCCCAGTCCTATCTCACCAAAGTTTTAGGTCCAGGGATGCGATTTTTAATACCGGGATTTTTCCTTTCATTTTTAAGGTTATATTTGGTTATTCAGAATAACCGTAAGACCGTGGAAGAGGTTTTTAAAGATTTTGGATGTGCTGCAGTGAATAAGATCAACTATAATCAGGATCTTAGTTTCCTACAACATTCTTAAACCATGAAAATAAATAATATTGCTTAATATTAAATCATAAAACATAACTGATATAATTTTCCTAGATTGATGAATTCATTTACTTTACTTACTTTACTCTAATGGCTGCTTTTCCTGTCCCATACTGCAGGAGAACCCCACTCTCCACAGGACCTCCACTGTCATTTTACCTTGTTCGTTCAGCGCATTTATCGTTTCAGATCACGTATTGTTTATTTACTATTAAATCGTCACTGTTGTAAAACTGCTTAGATAAGAAAGTCTTCAGTTTCCTCTTGAAAGCCATAATGTCTTCAATTTTTTGAATGTTTCGTGGGACCACATATTTAAAGGCTCTGTAGCCCAAAGTAGACATATATCTACCTTCCAACAGTTTGAGCACATCTGTAACTATTTTCGTGTCGACACGATTTGTTGGCTGCACAGTATGTAGCAATTCTCTTAAGTATTTTGGACGACCGGTTCTGATAACTTGGTGGGTTATTGTATATATTTTGAATTCAATTCTCGCTTTAATCAGCAGTCAGTGTACATCAATTAGTATTGGGGTGATCCTTTCTCTAGGTGGGCCACCTTTTATCAATCTGATTTTTATATGTAATTTCAGGTCATTTGATTTCCAAATTTAACCTAAAGTAGCCATTGTCTGATTTACTTTTTTCAATCTTTCACTAAACTTAAACTATAGAAAACCTGTATTAGAGATCAGAGTTTCTAAATATTTATATAATTCTACCTCGTTAATCCTTTTAACTTCCAATGATAATTCATCTTCCATTGCATACTCTTTTGTCATCATCTCTCTCTTTCTTCTATCTAACTTCAGCCAAACTCTGTGTGATATTTCAAGCCTTCTTATAAGCAAGCATTGTAAATCCTGTGGTGTTTTGTTAACAAGGACAATACCATAAGCATACTCTAGGTCTGCTAATTTCCTATCACTAATACGGTCCAATTCTTCTCCACCATCTCTGACTGTTCAACGCATTACAAAATCCATGAGGAGGATAAACAACATAGGTGACTACACATTCCCTTGGAGTACTCCGCTGTTCATTGGAAATGC
>NC_090747.1:33914840-33917340 GCF_036898095.1 Palaemon carinicauda | reverse complement strand
TTATCATTCTTAACTCTTTTATTCCAACTCCATCTGTTCTTCCTAAGTAATTACATATATTGCCTTGGTATGAGATCTCTTTATTAATTCCTAAAACATATTTGACTTAGTGCCAATTGTGTGCTCCTCGTCCCTTAAAATCTCTAAGACTGCTAATCGATTCCTACATCCAATTGCAGATATTTCTCTGTGCTTATCTTTAAGAAGCTTAGTTTTATCAAACCTAGGTATTCTATCTACATTCTATTGCGTGCTTTCAGTTTTAATTTTAGTAGGTTGGCTAGGGCACCGGCCACCCATTGACATACTACTGTTGGAGAGTAATGGGGTCCTTTGACTGGCCAGAGAGTACTACTTTTGATCCTTCTCTCGGGTTACCGTTCACTTTCTCTTTGCGTACACACACACCGAATAGTCTGTGTTATTCTTTACATATTCTCCTCTGTCCTCGTACACTTGACAACACTGATATTACCAAACAATTCTTCTTTACACAAGGGATTACTACGATGTAATTGTTTAGTGGCCCCTTTCCTCTTGGTTAAGAGAGAAGGGATTCTATAGCTATGGTAAGCAGTATTTCAAGGAGAAGGACATTCCAAAATCAAACCATTGTTCTCTAGTATTGGTAGTGCAATAGTCACCGTACCATGGTCTTCCACTGTCTTCGGTTATACTTCTTTGGCTTAAGGGTACACTTGGGCACACAATTCTATCTTATTTCTCCTCCTCTTGTTATTTAAAATTTTCATATTTTATATAGGTGATATTTATTTTGATATTACTGGTCTTAAAATGTGTAACTTTTCTTTGTTTCCTTTCCTCACTAGGCTCTTTTCCTTCTTGGAGCCCCTGGGTTTATAGCATTTTCCTTTTCCATAGAGGGTTGGAGCTTGAAAATTATTAATAATAATTTTATTGCACGAATTTTTTTTCTAATTGCTGTACCTTCACAGTGTGATTCATAGTTTCAATTAGCAACTTTAAGTTTTTCATTAGTATTTATAAACCGGGAGATCCTTAGCACCTAACTACGCCCGAGACTAGGAGCGAACGTACAGAGGATTTATTGGCTAAATTCATCAAAGGATATCCACTTCTTCATAATGCACAATGCCTACTAAGCTAGGGAAAATGGCCACTTTCCATCCATAGTGATTCCAGAAAGTTTTTCCGCCAGTCATCGGGAACATAAGCCGAAGAGTGATCTTGTCTATTCCACTAAAGCCATTCCGTTACCTTACTGCCATTGATTTCATCTAGATTTGGGTGGAGGGGGGGGGGTGTATTTCCTACATACTCTAATTTCATATTACTGCACCAGGCTGCTTATCCACTTATAAAACCCTTTGTAAATATGGACTGCTTAGATATACCGCCTACCCCCGTTATTTATATATATATATATATATATATCTATATATATATATATATATAAATATATTTATATATATATATATATATATATATAATTATATATATATATATATATATATGTATATATATATATATATATATGTATATATATATTTTTATATATATATGTATATATATATATATATATATATGTATCTATTATTATTATTATTATTATAATTATCATTATAAATTGCTAAGCTACAACCCTAGTTGAAAAATCAGGATGCTATAAGCCCAGGGGCCCCAACAGGGAAATTAGCCAAGTAAGGAAAGGAAACACGGAAAAATAAAATATTTTAAGAAGAACAACAACATTAAAATCTATATTTCCTTTTTAAACTATAAAAAACTATATATATATATATATATATATAAATGTATATATATATATATATATATGGAAGTATATATATATATATATATGGAAGTATATATATATATATATATACATATACATATATATGTATGTATGTATGTATATATATATATATATGTATGTATGTATGTATATATATATATATATACAAATATATATATATATATATATATACAAATATATATATATATATATATATATAAATATATAAATATATATATATATATATATATGGATATATATGGATACATAAGTATATATATATATATATATATACATATATATATATATATATATGTGTGTGTGTGTGTGTGTGTGTGTGTATGTGTGTGTGAGTGTGTTTGCGTGTGTGTGTGCCTGTGTATATGTGTGTGATATATATTCTGCTCTAAGAAGTCACATATTTCCCACTTATATTTTTACGAATTCTTTATTCTCACAAGGACAGAAATATAATATATAATTATTACAAATGAAAACTAGGAGAGTATTTTGATATTTAACGAGCATGTTGTATGAAAATTATCCTAAAATAATAGTAAAATGGCTGAAGTTTTCCCCGATGCCTACGAGAGTTTCTCAGGGAACATTTTCTTTTTATCATTTTTATTTTTTTATTCAACCTATGTCTGGAAACGGATCAAGACTAAGATCAGAGATTTTCTTAAAGATGAAGAAAACCCATATATGTTGTCTACTACTAAT
>NC_090747.1:33904840-33909840 GCF_036898095.1 Palaemon carinicauda | reverse complement strand
AATTCCTTCTACCCAGTCCTTCTACACACCTAGTTAATTCATTCCAGAACTCATTCCGCTCTTCTTCACTTTTCTCACTACCTGGCCCATACGCACTGACAAACGCCCAACATTCCCTACCCAATCTAACCCTTACCCACGCTAACCTAGATGATATCTCTTTCCATTCCACTACTTTACCTGTCATCCATTCACTCAGCAATAACGCCACCCCCTCTCTCGCTCTTCCCCTTTCAATCCCAGACACTCTACCAGACATTTCACCAAACATCACTTCACCCTTTCCTTTCATCTTTGTCTCACACAAGGCCAATACATCCATCCTTCTACTTCTAAACATACTTCCAATCTCACATCTTTTACTCTCTATCGTACTACATCCACGCACATTCAAACACCCCAAAACTAGAGTGCGGGGAGCAGTCACTCTCCCCCCAGCTCCATCTCCTTGTCGATGTCTCGTAGGAATTTTATACAGGAGAGGGGGTTCCCAGCCCCCTCGTCCCGTCCCTTTTAGTCGCCTCGTACGACACGCAGGGATAACGTTGGCGCTATTCTAATTTTTATATGCCCCCGCGGCCACAAGGGGCATGTATAATATATATATATATGTATATATATATATATATATATATATGTATATATATATATATATATATATTTATTTATGTATATATATATATATATATTTATTTATATATATATATATATATATATAAACTACATTCAAGATTATTTTGTAGAGTGTGGCATGAGGAGGCAAAACCTGATGAATGGGAGTTAGGAGTGTTGGTGGAAATAGCAAGAAAAGAAAACAGGATACCAGACTGATTGCAATAATAACAGAGCCATCACATTTACGTTAGTTGTTATGAAAATATATAGAATACTTATTCTGAAGAGACTGGAGAGAAAGATTGATGAAAAACTGAGAGATGAACAAGCTGGATTTAAAAAGGGTGGAATTTTTTTTTTTAGGCATGTTTTACAGCAATGCGTAGAATATAAAAATTCCCTTTTGGTGGCATTGGTGAACTATGAAAAAGGCTTTCGATGGTGTGCACTGGCCCATATTATGGAGAGCCCTGTGTTATGAAATTCCTATTAAATATGTATATTTTATTAAACTGTTCAGGAGCATAGCAATTGCAAATTTAATGTTAATGGAGTCTTATGAAATTATTTTCCAGTGAACAGAGGAGTATTCAAAGGGAATGTGCTGTCCCCTTTGTTCTTTATCCTCCTCAGAGATTTTGTAATAGGTAGAACACTCAAATATGTTGGAGAAGGATTGGGCTGGATTGGTGATAGGAATTTAGCAGACCTGGAGTTGGCTGATGATGCTGTTCTTGTTAGCAAAACTCCGCAGGATTTACAATTCTTGTTTTCAAGAATGCATGAAATATCAAACGATGTTGGGTTGAATATAACTAGAAGAAAGACAGATGATGAGAACGGAGTATGCAATGGAAGATAAAATGTCATTGGATGGAGGAATGATTAATGAGGTAGAATTATTTAGGTATTTAGGGACTATGATCTTCAATACAGGGTCTTTAGAACTAGAGTTTATTAAAAGATTGAAAAAGGCAAATCAGACAATGGCTAGGTTAAGTAAAATGTAGAAATCAAATCGCCGGAAATTAATAAAAATAAAAAAAAATCTGACTATATATCAGTTGAGCGAGATCGGTGTTACTCTATGGACATGAGTCATGGTATGATAATGAAACAATCTCCTATAGATTTGGTCGATTTGAGACCAAAGCTCCTCAGAAGGATATTGGTAGTTGAATGGCAGGACAAGATTAGAAATGAAACTATAAGAAAGATAACTCGAGTGGCATATGTGGATGAGATCATGTTGAGGGGTAGGTGGAGATGGCTTGGGTATGCTCTTCGCACTTTCCAAGAGCGTTTAGTTCACAAAACGTTCACCTTGGTTCCAAAAGGCACTAAAAGAGTTGGAAGACCCAGGTTTACATGACTAAAGACTCTGAAGGGATAAGAAGGAGAATTAAAAGCTCAAGATACAGACGACTGACGGAATGTAACCGAGGTCATCTGCGTCAATTGCCATAGGAGCAGATGATGATGATGAGAATATATAAACGATTAACTTTTCAAGCTACAAAAAAAGAATTTGTCCTTAGGATGTTCAAGCGAATTCCAATATTGCATTATAATTAGGTTGAGGCATCACGTGTCAAGTTATCTGCAGGTCAATTCTGTAATGGGTAAGATTAATAGCCGTTATTAATTTGACTATTTATCCACTATCACATGACACCAGGGTGACACGTCCATGGAGATCGTGAGGTACTGAAATTATGAAATGGGAAATTGCTTTTCTATTATGAAGATATTTATACGTTTTATGTTTTCGATATAAGTCCGAGATCTTAATTTACATTATTTATATAAATATGATTTAAAACTGTATTTTTCTTAGATTATTATTGTAATGAAATGAATCGTCACCATATATATATATATATATATACATAAATATATATATATATATATATATGTATATATATATATATATGTATATGTATATGTATATGTAAATATGTATATATATATATATATATATAAATACATATATATACATATTTGTATATGTATATGTATATATATATATATATATATACATATATATAGTATATATATATATATATATATATATAAATATATATATATATATGTGTGTATATATATATATACATATATATATATATATATATATATTTATATATATCTATATATATACATGTGTGTATATGTATATGTGTATATATATATATATATATATACAGTATATATATATATATATATATATATCTGTTATGTTTGAATAATACCCTGACCATGGGAAAATTATATAACTCCTAGACGGTATTATATAAAAACATTGAATATCTAAGTGTCCCCTAAGTGTACTAAAAAAAATGTAAATAGTATTAAGAACCATTCAAAATCACATTTTACTTCGATTCTTTAACAGGGATATGAGAGACTACTCTGAAATATACTGGTGATGGAAAGATACATCCTACAAAAAATAAACATATTCTATAAAAATTTCAACACATGAAACGAATCTACATAGAAAAGTAAATCACTTGAAATACTAGGTCTGGACAAAACTAAGACTAATGGAAAAGAAATTAATACATATGAATATTATACAATCTCTTGTTTCACTGGAAATTAAATTTTACACCAATATTAAATCTTGATATTGAATTAACATAGTTAGCCTTCAAAAATCTATCGATTACAATCATATAGAAATTACATAAAGAAACTGATAAACTCAGCTCGCACGCAGTAATCAAAGTTAAGTTAAAATATTTTTCATGTTTTTACATAAATCTCCCTGGTCCAATTGCAAAGATTTACGCAATACAATCACTCACATGAACACAACAAATTTTTAATCACTTGCAAAGCTGCTGTAACGATACACGTTGGGCACAAACTTAATCACTTTGGATAGGACACACACTCGAGGTACTTCTGAGAGAGGATTTGGACTCTTTCAAAGGATAGGCTGGTTCTCTTTGGCGCTACGCATCTTTAGGCGACCATTTATATATTTTAGATTCTTCTAGAGAGAGAGAGAGAGAGAGAGAGAGAGAGAGAGAGAGAGAGAGAGAATGATTCCCCCATTCCTACTTTCAGTTTTACCGTTTTCTTGAATTTATTATTACTAACATATAGTGGAAACCCTTTCATCTTATTCATTCTTCGTAAAGTTAGAAACAAAGTTAAACGTAAGTTTATTCTATATTTGAATATAATCATTTTAATAGCGCCTAACAATATTCAGAAACTATAATGGGAATATAACTACATAATTGCTGTACCTAATATAATTTTTATTTCGCTATCAAAAGAATGGTTTGTACTCCAAATATATCCTTATGATACCACGATAATATAATCTTATTTATCATACCTGAAAAGGAGAAAGATTTTCAATATTTTTATGAAATATCAGAAGTATTTCAGCAGATTGAAGGCGAAGGGTATCGTTTCATAGAAGTTTGAAATCACTAGAAAATTTTGGGGATAATATTGTAATACGAGATGTTCTAATACTTTGTGGTGATAATGGATGCTAAGCAAAATAGCTCGGTATCCATTTCGAGAAAGTATCTCTCTCTCTCTCTCTCTCTCTCTCTCTCTCTCTCTCTCTCGTAAACAAACGCACATACTTCCAAGTGGTAAATAATCATTATTTATGAGCTTGAAATAAAGAGATTGTGTTTCTGATATGAATCAAGGAGGAAAAAGTGTAGAGACTAACTACAATTCAATGAGTCAAGAACTGTTGTTGGTTCATAATTTACTGGAAGGATGCAAGAGTTCCATTAATTGTAGATATTACTCAAGAGGTAGTCAGTAGTTGAGGTTTCCCTCGAATGTATATTCATGTGTTATTGTTAATTGTACAGGTTTCTCCTGATATATTTTACATATGTAATCATTATGCTGTTATTGCATAATGCGTATTAACCTTATGAATGTAACTATAAGGAGAAAAAGGTTTCAGATACATGAAAAATAGCATAAAATTGTGTCAGCTTCCAGGTTCCATACAGCGGCCCCCAGACCCACGGCAGTTTTGGTTTGGTTCTTCAACCACCCTTTTTTGAACTTGGTGGATCCACGCATCGCTCGCTCTCTCTCTCTCTCTCTCTCTCTCTCTCTCTCTCTCTCTCTCCAATGTAAAAATGGCTGCACATTAAATATGTGTTTCACAGAAATAAATAGACAAATTTCAAGAAAGTTTTCCCCGCTAGCCTTTTCTCTCTGACACTGGAACTAGGGCTTTCATTTATAATTTTTGTCAGATTACTTCCAGAGAGTCCAAATAATTTGTAACAAAATTTTCAGCACCATATCCTTTACATTGAAGTGTGATTACATCACCTCTGTTGTCTTGAAGAATGGTTACGAAGTGATACGAAGAATATGTCGACATAGAATAA
>NC_090747.1:33897340-33902340 GCF_036898095.1 Palaemon carinicauda | reverse complement strand
CATTACTTCTCTTGTAGTTTATTTATGTAATTTTTTTTCCATAATGAGCTATTTTTTTCTTTTGGAACCTTTGAGCTTATAATAATAATAATAATAATAATAATAATAATAATAATAATAATAATAATAATAATAACAATATGGGCCTCAGAAAAGCTTTTGCTATTGAATGTAAGAATTGATCAGCCGTCTTAAAGACTTTGAGAGACGAAAAAAGCTACACTTAATGAAGAATGGTGTGAAACTGAGAATATATATCAGTGAAGTCTTGGGACACGCAGTTACAAGGAGAAAGCCATTCATATCAAATGATACAAGGGATACTATGAAAAGGGGAAAGGGGCAGAAATCGATTGTTGAAGGTTTTCGAGGATGTAATGAAAATACCAACGTAGAGCATGCTAATTATTCCAGTATTGATAATAATGTCAAAAGGAAAGCCAAGAATGAATGGAGAGAATATCTAGACTGGAAAGCTGATAAGGCTGGCAAAGCTATGAATTCAGGGAGCGGCTCTGGTTATGAATTGTTCATAGAATTAATATCTACTGTGGCAAAAAGGAAGAAGCATATACCCATCCAAAAGAGAGATTAATCTTTTATTACAACAGAAGATGGAACTTTGGATGGAACACTTTAATAAGTTTAGGAATAGGAGATATGAGTGCTATGATTTGATTGACATGCATGAAGCTGAGGAAGACCTTGATATACCCTTAAACGAATTCAGTAAAAAAAAAAAATAAAAAAAAAAAATAAAAATGGAAAGCCCCTGGATACGATGAAATAACGATGAAGTTTGGCTGAAAATGAACTGCCTCCCAGAATACTTTTACGACTGTAGCTAATCCTCCTCATCGATTTTGTAATGCATAGAACAGTTAGGGATGGCGGAGAAGGATTGGACTGGATTGGTAACTCGAAATTAACGGACCTAGGTTATTCTGACAACGCTTTCCTTAATAGCAAAACGTCAGACGACTTGCAAAACTTGCTTACCAGAATGAATGTAATATTACAAGTCCAATGGAAGATGAAATAGCATTTAATGGTGAAAGTTTTAAAAAGGCGGAATCGTTTAATTATTCAGGAGCAATGATTTCCAATACAGGGTCATTAGAATTGGTGTTTATTGAAAGATTGAAAAAAGCAAACCAGACAATGGCTAGGCTAAGTAGCTAGAGATGGTATAGACATGCTTTTCGCTATCCTCAAGAGCAAGTAGTTGACCAAAGATAAAACTATGCTCCAAAAGGCACTAGAAGAGTTAGAAGACCCACACCTACATAGTTGAGAACTATGAAGCGATGATGAGTGGAGACGTATTGAATTAAAAGTCAAGATAGAGAAGACTGGCTAAATCTTACCGAGCCCTTTACGTCAATAGGCGTAGGGGGAGATGATGATGGTTTTATATATATATATATATATATATGTATATGTATATATATATGTGTGTGTGTATATATATATATATATATACATATATATATATATATATGTATATATATATATATATATATACATATATATATATATATATATATGTGTGTGTGTGTGTGTGTGTGTATAAATTACTCCATTCATTTAGATGATATTTTTACCACAGATAGATCTTAGGTTACTTATTATTATTATTATTATTATTATTATTATTATTATTATTATTATTATTATTATTATTATTATTATTATTATTATTATTATTATAAGGATGTGGTTTGCGTGGAGCTCCGTTCAAGACTCGCCCTTAGTCGGGTTTTAGCTTTTGTTTCTCGCTTAGATTATCATTAAAAAGATATTAGTTAATCTTATGGAAAAACCAAAGGGAGAAGAAACAGTGCACGATGTCATCCCCCTTGTCTGCCCCTAACTCGGGCTGCCTCATATTTGAAACCACGGAGGTAGACCGGAAAAAACACGATAGGATGTGAATGCAAAAGATTCTATAATATGAAATGTGTGTATATACTGACAGGCATCACTGATAATAAACTAAGGAATCTAGATTGGGCATGCCACACTGCATAGTTGAATCTAGACAAGCCAAGTTATATATATCAAAATTGAATGAAGAAGTGAGTATCAGAGAAGAGACCCTGAGCGAGCAAGAGGCGAGATTAACTGAATTTTTAAATAAAATTGCGGACCTTAGCTCACACGCAGAAAATTCCACCCAGGCAACTGACCTTACCGAGAAATTTGATAATCTTGCTATGAATATGGAATCAGTTAAAGCAACACTTCTATCATTGATAGACCCCAAAAACGGAGAAAACGACATATACTGACAAAGTTCAGGAAAAAAATCTTTTGGTAATTAAATCAACAAATACAACAAATAAAATTACTGAAATAAAACACGAGGTTGAACAGACACTTAAACATTCCTACACTTAACACGAAGTAAACTTCAAATTGAAATGTTGTAAACGTTGCTAACAAAATGGTCAGAGAAAAAGCTGTAAACAGAATTCAGACATTGGTTGTCGATAAGGCAACGAAAAAAAATCAGAGTTAAAACCAAAAATAATTATTAGTCAATGCTTTGATTCAAAGAAATTTTGGCCGGGGCAAAATCCAAAATATAGAACAGAAGTTGAGTGTAGTCCTGAAGAAGAAAGCTTCAGGGGGGACTATCAACTATGGACTGAAATGTGATCCTGAAGTTCGGAGGTCTATTCATGGCAATGGGGACTAAGTTTTGTTACGATGGGGTACTTATAACATACGCGATAGATACCACGTGATCACCTGCTACCACTCTCAGAGATATGAACATCTTGAATAAGATTGCAAGTCTAAGAATGATGATATAGTCTGCAGGAAAATGTTCAGGAAAGCATTCCACCAAGGAGTGTAATTCGCAAATGTCAAAGTGCAATAACTGCACAAGTTAAACAAACCAAGTGACCACATAGTAAATTCTAGAGATTACAAAGCTTATTACAGTATTGAAAAGACTTGCAAAAAGTACTAATCATGGATACTAAGGACGTCATATACTGTGGCTATGTTAATATACAATATGTACGTAATAACACTATTCAAATTCGATAATTGATAAACGGGAAATATTTGGACATACTAGCATTATGTGAAACGTGGTTCAATAACTTTAAAAATGCTAGGATCACTTAAATGAAACCAGCTACACACACCTTTCACATACCGAGAGGGTAGGTCTGGAGGGTGTAAGACTTTATTTCTTAGAATATATAGAAATAAACTTTACACCCCACCAAAAAAAAAAAAAAAAAAATATCCTTTGTAACCGTATACAAACTTCAGAGAACAAACACTAGTATCTTCCTTGAATAATTCAGTGCAATCATTGATATGATAATCATAGAGAAAAAAGGAATTAGTTACTTGTGGAGGCTTAAATTTTTGGACGGATGATTCATCAAATCACCAGGCTTTGGCATTTAGTGAGTTATTAGAATCATATCAATTAGCGAATAATGTCGACTGTACAACTACTTTAACTGGGCATACGTTGGACCTACTTTTGAGTGATGCAATGAATAACATTGTATCTTTACACATCAATAAATTTTTTCTCCTATCGTATTTACAGAAGTAGTTACAAAGAAAATAAATGATGCTATCAACATTCCCTGCGATCACGATAACCAACGTTTGTTGGGAGCTGTGTTAACTGTCTTGCGACCACTTATAATAAAGTGAGTAAAAGTGAATATGATATCAATTGCCCACCGATGGGAAAGACTATAACGGTTAAAGACCAATCTCCTTGGGTTGATGGAGAAACTTTTGTGAAAAAGAGGAAAAAGAGACGTAAAGATGGAAAAAAGAATCGGTTCAAAACTGAAAGTTCATAGGTATAATACAAAACTGCCATGTGTCAATGCAACTACCTACTGAAAAGGGAAAAAAAAAGGAATACTGTGAGAGAAAGATCCGCGAAGCAACAACAAAAATAAATAAGTTATATCGTCTCCTGAATGGTATAATGGGAAATGTAAAAGGAAAGAAGCTACCTGGTGGATATAGTGACCAGGGACTAGTAAATAATCTTTTATTATTCTTTAAAAACCAAATAGAAAATATAACCAGGTTATTTGTAAATATTCAAAATCCGATTAATGATACACCGAACACATAAAATTAATGAGATTAAACAACTTAATAAAAGACGACATCACCAGGATTATTCAGAGAGCAAAGAAGACAGACTCCGCGACAATCCTAAGCCAATATCTGAAGTAATTGGAGAGAGAACCTTTTCTAGTCTAGCCGAAATAATGATATTCTCAGTTTCTACCAACATAAATCAGGTAGAATTTTTCTTCGTTGCCCCCGCCCCCTTTTTTTCCAGAAAGCTATTTAATATGTTTTTATTCTATCATGAATGATATTATAATCTATTTTCTCAAGAACCTCCTATCTTACACTATCGCCACGTAACAAAGACATTATTCCACTCACAATTAGTATGACTAAGTTTCTGATGTATGAGTTCATAGTTGTAGGACCATCTATTCAAATACTTTTCTTTTTGGGGAGAGTGGCTTTTTATTTTTCCTACTACAATTTTATTTACCAAAAGCTGCGCATCCATTGCTTATTTTTCTTTGAATCTCGCTCTGGTGTCTTGGGGAAACACTTAATTCTCATGCTAAATATGTATATTCATTAAGTATCTCTAGAGGTTTGTCCACAACCATTATCTGTTGTTTTTATTCATTTTCATTGAAATCACCATACAGTTGTTCCTATCTTTTATCAAAATAACCTTAGATGTCAGGAGACAGAAAACTTTAAATCATTCAATCAATCAATCGAATCTTCTATTATAATTATCATTTATTCTCATGAATCTCTAAGCAAATCTATGATATATGAAAATCTTAATTGGATAAGTTATGCTACATCAATTTTAATACCTACATTTTCCCAATCTAAATTAACTCACTTAAAACTTTATTTTTTTTCTGGCACGCTGTGCATAACTTAGGAGAGATAGGATCTACCTC
>NC_090747.1:33887340-33892340 GCF_036898095.1 Palaemon carinicauda | reverse complement strand
CCAGGAAAAAATACAATAATTATCACTTATATGATTTCAAATAGATAGCATAAGCTGACTCGATCATCTAACATTGATCAAATGAGATTGATGTCAAAAGAAGAAGAATGGGACATAAATGTATAAAAATTTTTATCACCTGTTTACACTGTAAAATCATAAACAAATGTAATTCGTGAATATATCATCCAAATACTATTTTAACGAAGTAGGATTATATTCTATATTACAGAATATCAATGTTACATATAGCATTTTACAGAGTAGAAGGAATCGGCGAGGACGAAATAATTTTTACATGAATGTTTGTTTATTAAAAATATATGTGATATTAGATGGTACATTTTTGTTTTGCCTAGCATTATGAATTTTAGGTATTTTCAATAGGCTCATAATTTTCATAGCTATTTTTCTTATTAGTTTTATTATGATTGCTCGTCTCATCATTATAAATTAACATAATTAAGATAATAATTGGAGTACAAATTATGATATTGGGTGATATTGTCATATGATCTCGATTTCACTACCCAGAGAAGAACAAAAACCGCAAAATCTATCAGTTATTATTTCATGTGGTTCTAAAGAGCCACCCTCTCTCTCTCTCTCTCTCTCTCTCTCTCTCTCTCTCTCTCTCTCTTATCCTCAAGTATCCCTCGGGGCCGACCTTAATCTGCTCTCTGTTCTATTTCTCACCCACAATTTCTTTGCTTGAAACTGCTTACTGACAGAGGTGATGAACACTCAACATTTCCATCAGTTAAGGTCGACCTTTCTAGTGACAATGGTATAGAATTGGATCCTCGTGTATGCAAACTCTCCAGTTTTACTTTGTTAGATAACATTCCAGCTATGAATAGTAAAGCGAACTTGCATAATGCCATGCTGTCCTAAAAGCCCAGTTAATGTTTTTGTAATTTGATTCTTATTCCAGGTAAAATGGAAGGTATATCCATGTCGAAATAAAGATGTTGTCTCCCCGTTGACTTTCGGTCTTCGCTGTTTTTGTTGCTGTTCATCTTACAAATTCTGAATTTAAACTCATGCACCAACAACATCCTTGCTCTTTATCATATGATGGATATATATATATATATATATATACATATATATATATATATATATATACATACATATATATATATATATATACATATATATATATATATATATATATATTTATATATATATATATATATATATTCTCATCAGAGATTTATTGGTTTTACATTTTTTTTTCCTTTTCGTTGTCTGTATTTTCGCCTGCCATTATATTTCGACAAGACTTAAGGATCACTATGAATAAGTATTGAATGATTCAATTCAATTATTTTAACCAGTTATATTCAAAATACCTTTTGGTCATTAGAAAAAAATCATCGAATATGAGAATGATTTATCTATCAATCTGTAGAATTAATGAGAATTATAAGAAATATATTTAGAATAATTAAACATAATGCCATTCGAATAGATTGCATCCTTCGAAATGTGAGTAAACCAATTGCATCCTGGCTATAAAATGCATTTGTAAAAAATCATGAAAAGAGATCATTATTAATTCCATTGTGTGTTCTAAGATCTATTATTTGTATGGTGGTATGACCGTTCATTTATATGTGACATGGATTTTACAGAGACCATATATTCCCTTTTTATTACTTTATTTCTCCTTTCTTTCTCTTTCCCTCGTCCAGATATACACCATCATCTTTACTTCCTTCGTATTTCAGGAGAGACTTAATCTTTGGTTATTCCGGGAGACCAAAACTTCCAAAAGCCTCATCGGTTCAGAAACTTCCAACTCAATCTGAACTTCCATTGGACATCTGTTTCTGGAATAAAAAAGTGGAGCGATCGGCAGGACTGATTGAAAACCTTATAAACCAAATTTCAAATAGAACTCAAATCGTATTTGCATGGTAATATATCAATGTTTTTCTTTAAAAAGTTTTAATTTCAAACTATTTTGCAAAATGCCATCCTAAATGTCGTAGATGAAAAAAAGAAAAGTCGAAGGAAAGGAAATAAGAGAATAATACCAAAAGCATATTTTTCAAATCACTTCTTACCTATTACATGCAGAGGCAAGCTCAGGAAGTGAGTGTATTGATCATTAGTAAAAAAAACAAAGACGTATATGATGCCATAAGGAGTAAGAAAGAAAAAAAAAATGTCACAAAGGCTTAATTTTTTTACTATTACATTCGCCTTTTGCATCTATACAGCATTTTCTTCCTGAAGTGACGTTATCTTCCAATTGTATTTTCATAATAAATTCTACAAAACCAAAGACTACACGTGTATTCATTATCCAAAAACCTAATTTTATCCTACTTTTTTTTTTCATATTTAATTCCAAATTCCCGTAGAATTTTTTTTGTTTCAATTCTTGCCAAGTCCTCAATAACATTATTCCATAACACTTGCACTAATATACGCATATAACTTTATTCTCTACTTTCTTCTCGAGTCATAATTTTCAAATTCTCTTTATTTTTTTCAACATCTTTTTGCTTGAAAATATGAGTTGTTCTACTTTACATTCAAGACCTAATTACTATATGAAATATGATTGAAATTTATATAAAACTGGCACCTTTAGATAATGTTACATTATGCTCTCAAATTTATAAGAAAACTCATTGAGAGAAACATAAAAAAAAATATTTCAGAGGTAAGTTAATGTAGAAATAACATCAAAAAGAAGCTTGAAGAAATGGTAATCTAAAAATATCAGATCATTGATATATATATATATATATATGTATATGTATATATATATATATATATATATATACATTATAATATATATATTATATATATATATTTATATATATATACATACATATATATATATATATATATATAAGTATATATAATACTATCATTATTAAAAAATCTAAGCTACTACCATGGTTGGAAAAGCTGGATACTATAAGCCAAGGGACCCCAACACGGAAAGTAACCCAGTGAGAAAAGGAAACAAGGGAAAATAAAATATTTAAAGAATATAAAAAAATATAATAAATATTTCCTATGTGAACTATATAAACTTTAACAAAACAAGAGGAAGAGGAAGTATATATACATATATATATATGTATATATATATATATTATATATATATTTACCTATCAATATATAATTATATATATATATATATATATACATACTGTATATACATATATATATATATATATATATAAATATATATATATATATATATATTTATATATATATATATATATATATTGATATGTAAATATATACATATATATATATATATATATAGATATAATTATATATATGTATATATACATACATATATATATATATATATATATGTATATACAATATATATGTGTAGTATATATATACATATATATATAATATATATATATGTATATATATATATATATATATATATTTATATATATATATTCATATATATATATACATACATATATATAGTATATATATATATATGACATATATGAGATTAGTATCTTTGAAATATTTTGATATCAAGTAAGCAGCGAAGATACTATCTTACTTTATTGCACCAATGAGGACAACAATATTTTTAATATATTTTCATGGGATCATTAAGTGCTAGTTATACGGACGCTGATTAGCAGAGTTATAATAACATTTGTATTCGATGGTTAGGATTTGGAAAAAGATTATTTTATATATATTTTTTAGGCACATGAGAGATACTGAATTTTTATCATTCAATGATTTACGTGTATGCAGTTGTTGGTAACAATGCAAATCTTCCAAACAATACCTCAAATAAATATATATGTAAAATTATTAACTAGTGGAAAAGAATTGGCATACCTAAGACTATAGCAGAGAATGATTTTTGAGAGTGTATATTGTTAACATATGTGGGTAAGAGTTAATGGTGATGGGTACACCGCCTTCACACACACACATACACCCACACACACACACACATATATATAGTATACATATACATATAGTATATATATATATATATGTGTGTGTGTGTGTGTGATGTATATATATAGTATATATATGTGTGTGTATGTATATAATATAGTATATATATACACATATATAATATACATATATATATAATATATATTATATATTTATATATATATACATATATATGTGTATGTTTTATGAATTTACGTATATATAATATATATATATGTATGCACACATATATATATGTATTTATATGTATATATATATATGTGTGTGTGTATATATATATTATATAATACATATATAATATATATATTATATATATTCAAAATTTTAGCATTACCTAAATCCTATAGCTAAATATATCTTCACTTGCAAATTCTTGCAAAGATGTTAATAGCTTGTTGAATCTATGAGCCTTGCGGATACTGAAGATAAGGCTCAATCTTTGGTAATATTGTATTACCACCTACGAAAATGCATGACTAAAATTATTATTAGAGAGAGAGAGAGAGAGAGAGAGAGAGAGAGAGAGAGAGAGAGAGAGAGAGAGTTATCTAAACAAGTTTAGCTCTCTTGTTGAATCATGCTAATTTAGAGAAAACTATAACGTATAACATGTTTACAATTATTGCACATGCAAAAATTATATTTCCTCTTTCCTTATTCAAAAATATCAAAATCCTTTTTTCAACCATTTTTCCTTCCCGGAAGTTCTTGTCTTTTGTACTGATAACTTTTGTCACACGATCTAGCTTAGTTTAATTCTCTTCCTAAAAGAATTATTGTTTTAACAAATATGTTTATATAATATACACTGTGCCTGATTTATGATGTTTAATATTTGAATTTTAAAGGAGTCTATGTTTTAACAATTTGATAATTTTGGAGCCCTTGGGCTTAGAGCATCTTGTTTTTCCTACTAGGGTTGTAGCTTGGCTAGTGATAATAATAATAATAATAATAATAATAACAATATAATAATAATAATATATATATATATATATATATATATTATATATACATATATATTTATA
>NC_090747.1:33872340-33877340 GCF_036898095.1 Palaemon carinicauda | reverse complement strand
TTATCAATATTTTCGGGCAACCAAACCTATTAATGAAAGCACAGAGAGCCTGGGCTAATAAATTTGCGGATGTATCCAGTATTGCGTATGTATGAGTATAACGAATAATTGCATATAAAACACACATTTATACTCATGTTGTGTGTATACCAGTAGGAAATGGTCTTATCACATCAGTGTGAACCCTATAAAATATAACAGGAGTCGCAGGCAATTTTTTCGCTTACTGTATATTTTTTTTTTCTTTAATGTTCTTTGAAACAGGTACAAGCACGACAGCATTATATATACCTTTCTAAAAGAAAATTTTCCATAACAAAAAGAATATTCACTCGCTCCCCTTAATGTTATATTAATCCCCAAATGCCCTTCGCTCTCTCTTTCAACTCTTTGGGGGTTGGTGGGTGTGGTTCAGTACTTAGGTTCTCCTGACTGTTACCTTTCCAGAATCTGGGGGATTATTATCCGCCATATTTTCTTCTGGAAAACTGTCTAGTATGTGATGTATCGCCATCACTACATCTGAAAACGATCGATTGTCAACTAGCAAATATCTACCTAGAAAATGGTCAACTGATCTGCTAATAGGCTTATGGGCTATATCTTTCTATATTTCTGGGAGGTTGGCAACACGATTAGCAAACGAATTTTAATCACGAAAAATACGCGTTGTAAAACTGAGAACTGACTCCCCCACTTGAATTTTTGGTTGAAAAGTTTCTCTTATATCACCTTTCCTTGTATCGGGCAAGATGTACTTCTCAATTAAACTTCATTTATTTCAGTATAACCTATTCAACTGTCTTGCGCCCAACACATTATCTCCATTAACCTAACGTCATTGAGCAAGCTATTTACTTTTATTGCTTTTTTCTCTCTCTCACCATTAATATTTGGCTACTTCAAAGTCTCTCAAAAACACTTCGATCAATTTAAACTGTTCATAAGGACGTTGATCGTCAAAGGGCCTAACTCTTGCATTGGGTTCTTGCAATTTATGATCTACGACGTTTTGATTATCTTCACTCTGCTGTGCATGTGAGCTTACACTCATATGCGGTTAAACCTCGCTAATAAATGTCGGAGATGATGTGGCTGCGCGGTGATCTTCCTGTTCAACTAATATTTTATTTATGAACTCGGTTATCAAACGTAATTTTTTTAAGTCCTGTGGTTGCTCCTTCGTTTTCATATCCAGCAGCAGCAGTGTCTGTTGTGTTAAACCATGTATAAGTAGGCATCTTAAACTTTTACTTTACTTACCTAAAGTACACCTTCGCTCACATCATGCTCCAACAGATGTGTTTTTTCACCTAACACCAATTATGTCCCATGATGACGGATAATGAGGCATCGAAACATACTTTTTTTTTTTTATTGCAAAAGGTTATGAATAAACTTGCACCGTCAGATACTCCTAGGTGAGGACCATGTGGTTCATGAGAGTTCAAGTCGTTCTTTTTGAGCAAGAAAGGAATTGTTGATCTGTCGATATGTTGAATCTTACCAGAATTGTGGAAACCTCCATTGTGATGAAAAGATACTTTCACCTATGCGACTTAGGACACGTCAACTATAAGAGAGTCTAAATGTGTGTGTGTGTGTGTGTCTGTCTGTGTAAAATTCATTAGCTTGGCTTATACAGATATAAGTTATTCTTCAAATGATATTTCGTTAAGCAGTAAAAGATTAAGTTAACTAATATAAGTTATATATTGCGAATATTAGCGAATATTTTCTTATTAGGATCCAGTCTGACTTCTTACTCTGGCCTTACTAAATTGTAGAATATCATCCACTGCGTCATCCAGGTTTAATTAATGCGTCCTATAGAATTTTATCATTGACGGGAAACGTGATTAATCCAAGAAACATTAGATGTATAATCTCTTAAAAAGAATCTCCTAAAAAGTAATATGTAAAGTTTTGTACCTATTGTATATAGCTTACAGGGAAAAAGTAAATTATCTTTAGCCTATCAGTGTTGCTGAATATAAAATGCAGTGACTTTTTTTAAAGAAACTATGATGAAAAAAAAAAGAGTTTCTCACCAAAAAATACCGGAAAGGGTTTGGTTATTCCCCATACTTCATTGAATAGCAAAGCAGTCATATTTACATCACTGATCCTTTTATTCCTTTTATCACCAAAGGTGCAATGAACTATTAGAATATTCAAATAAGTGTCTAGCATCTGATTCAAATCGTATTTTGTAGTTGGAAAAAAAAATCAGAATAATGTTAGCTTAGCAGAAGCGAATTTCAACTGCCCCTAATTTCTTTTAAAAACATTGAGAGGCTTATCAGAGAGTCTCATACGTTTGTTCGTGGAATTTACTGCGTATCTTTTCTCTGGCAGTTGAAAACTCTTTCGTATTTTTGGACACCCTTAAAAATTATTGGAAAGTTTTCCGTTCCTTGCGTTGCTCTTCACGTGACTTTGATTTGCCAAGGGAAAGCCTAATGTAATCATCAAATATTATATGTTTTTTATATAGAAATCCTTTTCTCTAATGTACCTATTCCAGATTTTTTTTTTCATGAGAAAATTATTTTTTTATTTAAACTGAAATAATTTGGACAAGGGTCTTTTATTCTTATAAATTACGTGGGGGGGGGGGGGGTATTATCTACAGTATCTGCATATAAGGAAGACTATAAAGAATATATCGATTTTGTCAGCTGCTTTTACCAATGACTGATAGATAATGTCGTTGTAAGTGAGCACCAACTTCCCTGTTCTTTGAACCTTTTAGGTTAGAATAGAATACCTCATTTATCTTGAAATTCATTTCACTTTATTATGCTAATGAGGATAAGAATATTGCCTTGTTTTACGCAAAGTGATTATTATTAGTATATTCACCATACAATTTCTCTTGTTTTCTTCTTGAAGGACTGAAGAAAAATGGAAAATTCAAGTTCTTGTGTTTTTGCTTCATTTGCAAAAGCAGTGGACAAAAAGTATTTGAAAACCCATGTCAGGAAAAAGAAATATTTTGTCCCGGACCATTTCGCTGTTTCTCTCGGTTGGCTCTGTTCCAACTTTATTTTCTCTGTGTTGTTGAGGAAGCAAATTCTTTCATAAGGAAATTACTGTCTTTGAAGAGTTTGGATTCAAATAGAAGTATATTTGGTTTTCTTATTTTATCCAACGTATTTATTATTTTCTATGAGTGTCTTTACTTTCTTTAATATCCGGGAATTCAAAATACAGATGTAGTAAACATAAACATGAACAGTATCATTGCAATAAAATCAAAGTAAATAGTTATTATGGCAATCATTATGAGGAGGATACAAAATCACCAACTCCATCATCTTGATCACCATCTTTATAATTGAAAATATTCATATAGAATAAAAAAAAAAAAAAAAATTATAAAAGGAAGATAAAACATGCAATGTGAGAACGTACGCAAATAAAATCATTTACTGCCTCGGCTGCGACTAGCTTTGCCTCATGGAGCCCTGCTTGCATAGGTTTACGGGCTACCAACGCAAGAGACCATGTCTGGCATAAAACAGTGATATTATAGCAAGCAAGCTTGCAGATCTGCCCAAGTGACTGTCTGCGACGTTGAACATACATATTGCTTCACTTAGCCCTACACGTGCTTGATGGTGTTTAACCCAGATGGGCAGGAGGCAGCCAGATGTCCTCATGACCCCATGACTAGATAATGTGCTCAACCGTGTTGCGAGATTCTGACCGATCCCCCTGGCAGATTAGCAACAGTTCATGACACTAATATTGCCTGAGGCCGTGGTTTACGAGGATAACATTTACATGGACTGATGTGGGGAAGGGGAGATAGGAAAAGATTGGTAGTTCACCTATTTATATCACAGAAATAGAATGAATTCCACCACTGTAAATAAAATGAAAAACAAATGGAAATTCGTCGTAAAAACACAAAATCTTTATAAAGGAAAATCAAAGGGATACAGGAAGTAGTAATACAAGAAAACGAGTAATAAAGGGATGAAATAAAAATAGAAGACAAGGATTCTGACCTATGAAAATAATGATGTAAACGGGAAGAGTGATTGTTCCTCACCCACTAATTCGATAGTAAACATATTTATCAATTTATAATTTAAGACTGAAATAACAAAATATATAAAAAATATTTATGATCATTCTTCTTACACTTATAATCATAATGTCTAAAGAAACAGTTATTCCGTGGTACTGAAGCTATGTATAGTAATACTCAATAATCAATATGAGTGTTTGGTAAATGTCCAGGAAAAGGGCGCACCCATTTTTCAAGTATTGACGACGAAAAACGGCAAAAAACGACCAGATCGGTGTTGCACATCGCATAGAAACATGAGGAAATTAATAAAAAAAGAAATAAAGACTTACTCTTACAGACAAAATGTAAGCATAAACCTACTACTACAATTATGGGGGACCCCAGTGGTAAGCGGGATTATTGGGTAGGGGGAGGGAGAGAAAAGTGATTTTCGGGGCACTACCGAACCTAATACAATCACCTAAAGCCCTGTACCCCTAGCTAGGCCTACGGGGGGGGGGGGGGGGGGGGGGGCTCTGCGGCCCCCCCTCCCCCCTAAGGCCCCAGTGATATTCAGGGCCAAACGTGTACTAGTTTGTCTGCGGATTATAGTAATTACAGGGTTCATTTGAGCTAAAAACAAGACACAGTCAACAATAACAAAAGACTTAGATAAGACTGGGAGGAAGACAAGAGTAGCGTCAGTTTAATGGTCGATATTTCAACTGTTATTGAAATTCACTTAATTATCTCACGCGTACACCACTATTTACATACATTCCTACACATTCTAGTAAAAATACATTGAATATCATTGATATCTTCATGCGGCCCTCTCCTAGACATTAAGCGAGTGATTTAGATATATCATTCAATTTTACAATTTAATGAATCAAAATACAGAACAACAGTGGTTCATAAATAAAAGAGTTTTAGATTTAACATGCATAAAAAAAATTGCAAAATGCTGAAAAAGAAG
>NC_090747.1:33862340-33867340 GCF_036898095.1 Palaemon carinicauda | reverse complement strand
AATGCAACATAGCTTGCATAAAGGAACAATTCTATTAGAATTATCCCAGATAAGGTACATAGAATGAATGCTCAATTATACCAATAAATTGACACAGGTGAAGGAGACGCAAGGTTCTCAAGAACCAGATTATTGACAGGCAATAAATAGACAGGTTAACCACAATTATATATATATATATATATAAGAAGAGGATAACCCAAAACTTTAAGCATAAGTATGATAGTAAACAGAGCTTGTTTGTCTGAAAGAAAAAACATTAGATGCCACTTTTAAGATACCTAGGTATCAAAGTCATAAAAGCCTGTATTACAAATCAATGACATTAACGTTAGAAACGCTCGGCACACATGTCTGCACTTATGCTAGGTTCACCTTTGGAAATGGAACAGTCTGGATGGGCAACACAAAGCCCTCCTTTAGTTTGTAGTACAGTATGTAACTACACACTCACCCTGGAATTAATCGTCCCAATTAAGACCACTGTTCCTCGCAGAGTTAAACAGTAGGGTTAACACCGCGACCCACTGCTACCACAGATCTCTTTTAGTTCCTCTACTTGCTTCGCATAGTAGCGAAAGAACACTCTGGAAGACTTCCAGCCAGTGTATGAACGGAGATGTTCAAAATCCATACAATTAAAGAAATTTAAGAATGAGGCAACTTTCCTCGGATCGTGACCTGCGGGTGTATTGTCAGGATCCTCTCTGCGAATAAAATATGTGATTTTCGCTCTGAGTTGATTCAGAGATAAATTTGAGCCTGATGTTTCTCCCCTGAATAGTTGACCACCCTTGAAGTCTGAAGTTCTATGAAGATAGACCTTTAGGCATTCTACTGGACATAGAGATGCATCTTCTTTCAGAGGGCAGATTCTCCAGGGACCCCACCTGTTGGTGGGTAACTCATTCTTGGCGAGAAACGTAGGATCCGGAAACAGGTTCAGTTCTTCCCCATCCAGGAACTGAACACGACCTGCCTCTCTCGAGAGGCTACAAACTCACTAACCCTGGCCCCGGACGCGAGTGCAAAATAGGAAAATAACTTTTTGTGTCAAATCCTTTAACGCACACTCTTCATTGCTCAACAGAGAAGCGAAATGAAGAACTTGTCTAAAGACCATGAAATGGGCTTTGGAGGTGCTGAAGGTCTGAGCCTAGCACAGGCTTTCGGGACTTTATTAAAGATCTCGTTACCTAGGTCGACCTGGAAGGCATATAGAATGGGTCTTGTCAAAGCAGACTTACACGCTGAAATCGTGTTCGCTGCCAACCCTTGACCATGGAGGTGGGGAAAAAAGATAAGCAGAAGTCTGTCAAGATCTCCAAGATGACTCATATTGCTTTCTAGTAGATTTGCATTTATATTCCTCAAGGAAGTCTATATTGGCTTTCGAAATCCCGAAACGCTTTCTCACCGCTAGGGAGAGAAAATCATGAACCGCAGGGTCCGGGTTTTCTGTAATGAAGCGCAGACAGTTGACTTCTGGACTCGCTGGGTCAGAACTGGATCTGGTAGTGGTACAAACTTCAGCTACAGTTCCAATGCCAGGAGGAACCACACGCTGTTCGGCCACTTGTGGGCCACTATTGCCTCTACCCTTTGAAGGATCTCAGTTTGTTGAGGACCCTCAACAGAAGGTTGTGAGGAGGGAACAGATAAATCTTGGACCATCTGTTCCAGTCGAGGGACATCGCGTCCACTGCTTCCGCTAAGGGGTCCTCGTACGGGGCACGTACAGGGGCAACTTCTTGTTGTCTTTCGTCGCAGTTCTGGGACTGATTCAGAATGAAGGAGAATGATCCTGCGTCTAAGGACCATTCCACTCTATCGGTGTGAACCTGGATAGAGCGTCCGCTGTCACATTGCGGACTCCTTGAAGGTGAACTGCCGACAGGTACCACTTCTTCTTTTCCGCCAATCGGAAGATGGCCAACATCACCTGGTTGAGAGGTGGTGACCTCGATCCTTGTCGATTCAAGTATCTCACAACTACCTCGCTGTCTATTACCACTTTATGTGGAACAAAAGACGCGGGGAGACTTTCTTTAAGGTAAGGAGCACTGCCCTAGCTTCTAGAAAGTTTTATGAGAAAGGTCTTGAATAGCCTGGACCAAGTCCCCTGGACTTTTTTCCGATGAGAGTGACCTCCCCATCCCTCTTTCGAGGCGTCTGAGTGAATCGTCACCGACGGGGGAGGTGGCTGAAGAAGAACCTGACTTCTTTAGATGTCTGGCTTGGGACCAAGGCCTGAGAAGAGTACTTAGCCGAAGCGGCTGGTCTTCTCAGATCTCTTCACGCGTTTGATGCATAACTTCTCCAAACTCCGATTGCATCCTTTAGCTGTGCTCTTAGCACTGGGTCTTTCACCGAAGCAAACTGGAGAGAGCGCAGTACTCTCTCCTGCTCGTGTCTTGATATCCTTTCGGAATCTTGAAGTCTCTTGACAGAACCCGCTATCTCCTTCTTTTTCTTCGCCGGGGTGGAGAAGCGGTGTGACAAAAGGTCCCAGTGGATTCCCAGCCACTGGAACTTTTGAGATGGAGAAAGTCGAGACTTTTCTGTTGATCTTGAAGCCTAGGTACTCTAGGAACTGGACCACTTGACTGGAAGCTTGCAAGCATTCTGTCTCGGATGCTGCCCACACCAACCAGTCGTCCAGGTAGGCTACTACCTGAATTCCCTTTAGGCGAAATTGTTTGAGAGCTACGCTCGCAAGCTTCGTAAAAATCCTTGGGGCTATGTTTAGCCCGAATGGCATGGCTCCAAAGGCGTATAGTCTTCGTTGTAGCCTGAACCCTAGGTAGGGGGAGAGTCGATGGCTAATTGGAATGTGCCAGTAGGCGTCTGACAAGTCTATAGAGACGGAATATGCCCTCTTGGGCAGTAAGGTCCTTATGTGTTGCAGTGTTAGCATTTTGAATTTGCAATTCACTATGAACTTGTTAAGTGGCGACAAGTCCAGAATGACTCTGAGCTTTTCCGAGTCTTTCTTGGGAACACAAAACAGCCTCCCTTAGAAATTGATGGGCTTCACCCTTTATCTCCAACCGTTCTTGAACGTACTCCTCCATAACGGGGGTGGAGTGTTGGAAAAACCGAAGGTACGGGGGTGGAGTGCTGTACCAGCTCCCGCCCAGTCCATTTTTGAGTAGGCTGTGGGCCCAGGGATCGAAGGTCCACCGATCCCGAAATTTCAGAAGTCTCCCTCCTACCGGTATCACTTCGCTTGGACTGCCGTCCCGAGGTCTTGCCTTCCTGACCACGACCACCCCTGAATCCCCTTCCCCTTGAGGGGCGTCTAGACGAGCCTCTGGCTGCTCCTCTAGGCTTTGCTCGAAAGGAAGTAGACTGCCCTTCGAACGCTGGGGTGAATGCCGTGGACTGTGTCGACACGGCCTGGGGTACCCACTGAAAGGTGGTCGGGGTTTGTGCCACGATCTGGGGCACTGGGGGCAATGGCAATTGCAGTTGCTGTTGCTGTCTAAAAGGCTTGGCTGGCCGAGACGGTAGCCTAGTCCTCATAGTCTTCCTCTTTGGTTGAGGACCCTCATCCAGGGAAGACTTTCTTTTGATAGCCAGGCCCCACTTCTGGAGAAGGTTTCTATTCTCCAAGGCGGCTTTATCAATAACTTCTTTGACCGAGTCGGTAGGGAAAAAAGGTCTTTTCCCCAAATGTTGGAGGAGATTAGTTTCTTTAGCTCGTGCCTCACCGTAGCCAAGGTAAACACGAACTCCCTACAAGCTCTCCTTGCCTTGATGAAGCCATAAAGGTCCTTCGTCACTGTGGCCAGATGAGGCTTGGCCACTACCATGAACATTTCATGGACCTTGGGGTCACTGGCCATCGTCTCGAGAGTAGTCTGAAGAGACATTGAGGCAGTCAGTCTTTCTTTTGTATCGAACTCACTTCGCAAAAGAAAGTCAGACAGCTTAGGGAGGTCCTTGCCGAACTGACGTCCGGCAATATCAGCCTCCAACTTTCCCACTGAGAACGTAAGATGGACGTCCTTCCAGTCTTTGTGGTCCATAGGCAGGGCCAGCGACAAGGGTTTACACTCCTCTAGGGAGGGGCAAGACTTGCCGGCCTCGATTGCTTTTAGTACAGCCAGAAACCCTTTCTGTAAAAGGGGGAAGGCTCTAGTAGGCGAGGACACAAAGGAAGGGAGCTTCCTATTCAATGTAGCTACCTTTGAGTTAGAGAAGCCCCTCTCTTTCATCGAGGATGAAAGTAGAGCTTGAGCCTTTGCATGGTCCATCACTATGACCTCCTTCGGCTCTGTCTCCTCCTTTGAAGCTGGTTCCTTCCTCAGCCGGACAAAACAGTCCGGATATGATGCATTGCTGGGCCAGAATTCCATCCCTCCAGGGGAACTGAGCCCAGCTTATCCAAGATGACGATCTTTCCAGTCGTCATCGGCATGTGCTCAGCATACCTCCATGGGTTAGCATCTGAGCACAAGGGAAGGTCTTTCACATTGAGCTTTTTCTAGGGCCCATGTGATTCTGCAAGGCACTACATTCGCAGTTCCATTGCAGCCGCCTTCTCCTGATTCTCCTTCTGCATTTGTTGGATCATTCCAACAACAGAAGAGAGGGCCTGTCCCAGCTCTACTGGGAGACCGGCCGATGTAGAGGGGCTTGAACTTCATCCTTGGCTTCTGCCAGGAGGTCTTCCTCCTGACACTCGTCCACATCAGACATCCTGTCATTTAGCTGGATGTCTTGCATCGCGACCGCGACTTCAGCATCCACCTGGATCTGAACTTAGGGGATCTCCTCTTGAGGCTGAGGAATCACTGCATCAGCTGATGCCTTAGGGAAAAGATACGCCCTCATGTTCTCACTTGGAAGATAAGGGCCAGAAGTGTTCTTTTGGAAGCCCCTTACCCAGGTACGAAGCTTCTTCCTAGCTATTTAAATGTCTCATTAATCAGGTTAGTGCAAACAGTACATACCTGAGGGTCCCAATACCGGAGATCATCCTTGGAGACAGCGTA
>NC_090747.1:33847340-33854840 GCF_036898095.1 Palaemon carinicauda | reverse complement strand
AAAATGACTAAAATTAGAGTTGATAAGAAATCAACATGTTATCTCATTGTAATTATATTGAAAATATTAGTTTCTTCCTATGCTTAGATGAAATTATTTTATAAAAAATTTACAAAATATACATTATCCTAAATTTTTTTGCATATCTTTATAAAGCATTTCATGAAAATCATGACTTTCGTTTCCAATTAATAAATCATCTAAAGATAAAATAATCCTTTCGTAGATTAAGAAAAGGGATTTCATTGATCGAATTTACATAAAAAACTAGTGGATATTGAAAAAATATAAATTACCTATTTTGATAATAATTAGTATCTGTTCTTTTCAGTTCTCGCTAAAATAGTATAAATCTTTAAGGTCATCTGTTTTGGGATATCATAACCATGATAATAACACAGCTGAACATCAGCAAATAAATGTCGAAACACCCGGCTCTGATTAAATAGTTTCGCACGAGGAAAACTTAAATAGTTGTCGGATTGTCCTATGTCTGTGAATCTCCAATTCCGAAGTCATTTTTGGATCTTCAATTTATCAACCGAAGATATGAAGGAAGAGAACTACTTTCTCTTTGTAACTAAAATCATCCACATGTTTATTTTCAGAAATCTATTTTTGTGGTGTTTTCTTCTTCCACTTTTGTCCATGGAATTAAGGTGAAGTTGAGATACTTTTATATTAGGTTTAACAAATTTTCAAAAAGGGAATATCATTCAATCAATAAAAAAAAAAAAATTCACTTATTGTTGCATCAAAGTTGGAAATGCTTATTTCTATTATTGCCTTACAAATAGGTTTGAAAGCCTTCTCGCTAGAAATCTAGAATACAGACTAGGATTGTTTGTTCTAATAGAGAGAACTTTAACTTTCATGTCGTCATGAAATATGTCTGGTTACATCGACTGACCCAAGTCTTTGGTGTTAGTAACAAATTCTTTTATTAAGAATTTTATCCTCCGTATTTATGATTTATGGAAAAATTATCTTTTTACAAAATCAAGAACACTTCTAAACAGATCGAAAAGATTACAACTACAGACTCTTTCAAACTAGCCTCCCATAGCATATAAATATAGTCATTATTATCTAACTCAAATTAAATGCATATTTAAAACGAAATTGAGTTTTTATTCTTCATATTTTGCCTAAATCGTCCAAAGTTCCTACCTGCAGATTAGGCGTTTTTTTTAACGTTAATTCCATTGCACTTAAGATAGAACATATAATTCAGAAAAAAATGATTAAGAAAATCATAGAGTGATATATTAGACATTTCTATTTTATTTGCGTTTCTTCCACTATTATATTTTGTGCCTAAAATGGAATTTCTTGCCCAAATATCCATGTTTTCGTGAATATTAGAAGATCAACCTGGAAATATATACAATTCTCAGTTGCAGTCTTTCTTGAATGATTTTATTCTTCCTTCGAAAAAAAAGGCTCTATATACGATGGGCTGGGTCCATAAATTAAAAAAAATAAAATATTATATTTAGACCTCTTTGCTAGATTAATTCAGTATAAAATAGATTTATTTTCCTCCGCTTGAATATAACATATTATTAAAGGTTAATGATTCATTTCGATTTTTTTCTTTAGAATCGGGGCATGGAAGACTTAACGAAATAAAGATATCTACTAATATGAGTAATATTGAAAATGAAATCTGACGTTAGCATTTTAATATGTGGAATACCTTGTTTGCCGGTGTGTAATACGGTGCACCCAGTGTATTGAAAAGGTTTTAAGTCAAATTCTTCGGTATATATATATATATATATATATATATGTATATATATATATATATATATATATATATATATATATATATATATATATATATAATATGTATAAATAATATATATATATATATATATATATCTACATATATATATATATATATATATATAATATATATAAATATATATATATATATATATATATATATAAATATATATATTTATATATATATCGAGATATCTATATGTTTATAAATATATTCATATATATATATATATATATATATATATACTTACAAAGCAGGTCTAGTATAGAGTAAATAAAGTAGTTTATAAATGTTTTTTATTTATATTTTTTTGATGCATTGAAGAGAGGTTAGCCAGCTCCTGTGATGTATATCTGTAGACGTAAGTAAATTATGTGAATTACATAAGACCTTCGTCGTTGAATTAACTTTTTATTTCACGTATTTTTGTTACAAAGTATTACGTAAACTGTTTTAAAGTGTTATGCGATCATACACAATGGGAACAAGGGTGTATGTAAGGTTCTATTATATTTTTTGAGGTATTGTGTAATATTTGTGAGAGAATAAGCAATTCAATATGTGCTCTTGAATTTACAAAAAAGCCTTGGGACAAGATGCCATTTTTTTTTATTTCAGGGACAAAGGGTTGGCAAAGCTAGCTGACTGAGAGAGCTGTCTAGCATCGTGTGAATACATGTGAAGGGAGCAATACTTGGTAACTCTTATGCCTTAGCTCAGCACCCACGCTTTTAGACCTCAGTCCTTGAATCTTCTGGAAGTAGCCAAATCTCTTATAAAGGCGACCCAAAGGATTAGATAGACATATAGATATTTTTAGCCTTAAGTTCTTGATCTGCCCTCTCTCTCACTCACGCACACAGCTCAGAGTATTGTTTTAAAAGTGTTCATTACCTATAGTGTGTCCTCTCCAAAGTGAGTTTGTGCCCTTAATATATCGTGTGTGCTGAGTAATTATAAAAATCTTATTAGAGTTTTTGAAAACGGCGCTGTAGGGAGGTTAGGTATTTGTATTGTGATCTAGGTATCTGTTTTTCATTAAGTGTCAACCTTGAAATATTTTACTCAGATTTAATTTCAAGTGAAACAAGTGATTGTATAATTTTCGTGAGTGTTATTTCTCTTTTCTTTGTCAAAGGATTATTCCAGTTTAACATTTAAAGTTAAGTCATTATATAGTTTTTAAATTGTAACATCTTGGTCTTAACATAAGTTTTGTTCAAACTTCATATTCATCGTGATTTATTTTGTTATTATGTAAATTCTTTTCAAAGTGTTGTAGTTTATATTGAATATATTTTTTTTTTGTGAAGATTATACTATTTCAATCACCACTGTTCAGAATAGTTGCGATAGTATCCTGTTAATGGACCTTAGTAAGTTTATTTATGATAAAAATCACCATTTTTTTTTATTTAATGTACCAGAATATAATGAGTGGGGGAGGTCTCACCGCCCTGAATAATATGACGAGTGCCATGGTTGCCAAACAACTTGCATCTTATACGTAAAAGCGTTATAAGACTTATGTTGAAACCATTGCTAAGAACCAGTATGATGAAATGATTCCAGAAGTTCACAAGGCAATTTTCAAACACTATGAAGCAATGGGCTTCAAACCTGATGAAGATGGGATTCTGGATATCGAAGTTATGTATGATGGTACTTGGATGAAGAGGGGCTTTACATCATCAGTTGGCATGGGCATAGTGACAGAAGCCTATACGGGATTTGTCGTTGAGGCAGAAATATTCTCAAAAAATTGCAATGCTTGTAATATTATTGATGGAAAACTAAAGAAAACTTTGATAACAGAAGATGAACATAAGGCTAAATTGCAGGCACATAAAGACTCTGGAAAATGCAAGAAGAATTATTATGAATATTCCGGGAAAATGGAAGTGGATGCTGCTGTTTCAATATGGGAAAGAACTTTATAACGGAAATTCAGATACAGAGTGTATGTAGGAGATGGTGATGGAAAAGGGTTTAAAGCAATACAAGAAATGAAAGAAGGAACTGGTCCATATGGCACTGAGTACCCAGTGGTAAAAGAGGAATGCATAAATCATGTGCAGAAAAGACTCAAACATCTTTTAGAGGAATTAAAAAAGAAGTCTGTAAAAGAAAGAGTGACAAATAAAAATGGAAAAGAAAGAATTACATTTGTCAGTACTCTCAGTGGAAAAGATAAATTGAGTGAAAATAATTGTGTGGAGTGCAGTAAATATTATGGTTGTGTTATGAGGAGAGGAGCCAAAGATCCTGATGACCCTATTGGTGCCATGAGAAGGGAAATAATGGCCATATTTCTTCATTTAACGAGCACTGATGATAAACAAGATAATTCGCTTTGCCCAGAAGGGGAGAAGAGCTACTGTTTTTATCAGCATGATATTGCAAGAAATAGGAAGCCAAGAAGTAATGATAAAATGAAAGTGAGACTAAGACTGAACCAAGAGGAGATAACCCTTGTCCACCAGTGTTTTGAGAGAGTTGCAACGGATGATATATTGAGCAGATGCAGGAAGGGCCGTACTCAAAATATGAACGAGGCTTTCAACAGTAAAGTATGGGCCAAGTGCCCAAAAGTAAGGTATCATGGAAAAGATACTGCCACTTTTGCCTACCATATTGCAGCAATTGAGCACAATGTAGGATACATTCCTGGCTCATTAATCCCAGTAATGAAAGATGTAACAAAGCAATGTCTAAAAACTCTAACACTAAAAGAAAAAAGAAGCAAGAGCATATCTATTGCTCCACCGAAAAAGAAAACGAAAGTATATGCAAGCAGAAAAGATGCATATCAGCCAGGAGCCAGTTAGGGTACCAAACCTGGCAACAATGAGTAGACTGGCATACTATAACCCCCCCCCCCCCCTGCAACAATAGAAAAATAACCATGTCTAAAAGAGGGGATAATATCTTTTTATAAAAGAGGGGACCAGGAGCCTTGTACACTTTTCAGATCAGCTTTACCAACAAATGTGAGTACATCAAAACTTTAAACTGTTATTTCTCAAAATAGTATTTCTCGTTATCAAATTGCTAACTACTTCGTTATTTATGGACCAATTTTTTAAATTAAACAAGTATTATAATTTTGGATGATTGTAGAAATAGAAAATACGACTAGATTTTTCCTATCGCCCACCAAAAAAAAAATTAATTGGAAAGAATTTGAAATTTATTGTTTTTTTTTTTACATTTTTCTTTACGAGATGGAAAAAAAATATGAGAAAATTTGAAAATATACACGTTTTTTTGTATTGTATATATTATAAGCACTATGTTGGTTTTTAAATTTTTGAAATTGATTCATAAATAAGGGAGGAGATAGATTTTGAAAATAAGAGAAAAAGTCCACAAAAAAAAAACAAGAAAAAAACAAAAATAAAAAAACTATTCAACTTAGGGAGACTAAAATTGGCTGAAGTATTGTGTACATATAGATGCATATTCTGTGCAAATTTCAGTGTCATAGTGAAAAATGACCGCCCCCCTTTGAGTTTCGTCCCTTAAGAAACCTTTGGATATTCAGTGTTTTATATATTGTTGTCTTGGATTTATTTAACTGTCTCAGAATATGTGTATTAATATTTTTAAAGTGTAACAGTTTTAAAGTAAAATTAAACAAGTGAGTTTGCTATTCGAGAGGTTGAGTAACTTGCCAGTTGTAATATATATAATATGTTTGGTTGCCAATCACTAGCCATAGTATAATAAGTTTTCCGTGCCTAAACCATGGAGCCATCATCATATATATATATATATATATATATATATATATACATTCATGTATATATATATGTGTGTGTGTGTGTGTGTGCGCGTGTGTGTGCATATACGTATTTTTGTGTATGAGAGAGAGAGAGAGAGAGAGAGAGAGAGAGAGAGAGAGAGAGTGTGTGTGTGTGTGTGTTGTCATATTCTTAAAAACCGTATTCACCAGAAGAAATATTATAAAAAAACTATCAATGGTTCATCTGGGATTCGGAGCTCATGACTACCTTATTAATTTTCTTGATGTGTGTATATTTTCTTTTTACAACAATATCTCTAAGTTTAATAGTATGTTCATATTAATTTCATTAAAAAAGTCCTTATATATATTTGTAATTTGAAAAAAAAAATTGTATCATATCTTACTTTATTTTCTCTTTTTCAATTTATAAGACTAAGATACCCTTAGATTACTGTTGATTTGGAACTATTAATGCATTTTGGTAAAAAAAAAAAAATATCGACAGGTTCACTTCATGATATTAGTATTGATATCATGATAATATGATATATGACTTTCCTTCAAATAATTTACAATGGGTTGCAAGCGATGTGTATCCTAGAATGCCAATAATAGTACAAGGTTTTATGATCGTACTTACTTATACCAAACTACCTATATTTGCTATAGGTGTTGATGTAAACCAATAAAAATTGTTTATTCTGAATTGGATGTGATACTTTTCAATTGCTGGAACAATAAAAATTCCAAAGATATTAGTAGTTAATTACATCATTCAAATTTAATCGATGACATTGAAAGCATATATTGTGGTCTATTCCTCACAGCTAGAATATTACAAATCCATTTCGAATGTATTGTATTTCATCAATGGGGATAGCAAATTGATAGATAGATGGAATCATATTTTCACAAACATTGCAATTTCAGTAGTTTTCAGTGATTGAAGAATACAAGGAGAACCACACTAATCTTCTCAACCAAATATTTATGCTATGCTCGGAACCCAAATCTTGAAGCGAATATTTAGTTTTTAAAAAAAGTCTGAAAGCAGTATACTGATAAATAAAAAAAAAAGGGAGTAACTATAAGAAAATGCCTCGCTCTGGATCCCGCTTTCAGATTTGTGAATATGTAAACTTCCCTTCCTTTTCCACATTTCCTTCACGTTTCACCTTTACCAATTTAAAGGTGTATATCTAACAGCCACAGAAATGTTGTCAAAGAAAATGTTTCCTGACATGACAATGGGAGAGTTCTTCTATGCAAAAAAATAACATGGATATTTAACTTTCAAAAAGACCTTCATTTTTGCTTCGTAGCTATTTCATCATTTCTGTTTCTTCGGGAATATTATTCAATGATTATTTAATAGTAATAGAAATACTGCAGACATCCACACTATAAACTAAATTTTTAGATTTATTTAGGAACTCTTTCATTGAATGAATCAAAGTCTAGGATTAGAAGAAATTTGTCATTAAAACCTTCATTTACAACGACCACCAAAGGGACTTTATAGTCATATTTTTAAAATAACAAGGTTAAAATATCAAAATTAAAGGGAAAAAATAGTTTGATGTTATAAGTTATTGAATTGTAATAAGTACATAAATCAAAACAAAATAATAGATAGATAAATTCTTATTGCAATAAAGGAATGTTAACTTTTATAAATAGTTTTAGCAAGTGTACTAAATATTATAAGTTTTATCTAGAAACGAGGGTTGTACAAGACATTTCATATTCTCACATGGCGACAGGAAAGACTAGTAATTATTAAGAATTTGGTATTTCAACTGCCCTACTCTTGGTACCATCAAACTGTCTTTCCTGCCGTCCAATCTTTAAAGATGGGTAGTTTGCTAACTCCTCCTCCTTCCATATGCTTTACTCAGCGAAAACAGCGACGAGGAGGCAGGCAGCCCGGCCGCGAAATTTTTTTTCCCAAACAGTTCTGCAG
>NC_090747.1:33837340-33844840 GCF_036898095.1 Palaemon carinicauda | reverse complement strand
TCTGGCCAATTCTATACAGATTCTCCTCTATCCTCATACACCTGACAACACTGAGATTACCAAACAATTCTTCTTCTCTCGAGGGGTTAACTACTAAACTGTATTTGTTCAGTGGCCACTTTCCTCTTGGTAAGGGTAGAAGAGGCTCTTTAGCTATGGTAAGCAGCTCTTCTAGGAGAAGGACACTCCAAAATCAAACCATTGTTCTCTAGTCTTGGGTAGTGCCATAGCCTCTGTACCATGGTCTTCCACTGTCTTGGGTTAGAGTTCTATTGCTTGAGGGTACACTCGGGCACACTGCTCTATCTAGTTTCTCTTCCTCTTGTTTTGTTAAAGTTTTTATAGTTTATATAGGAAATATTTATTTCAATGTTTTTGCTGTTCTTAGAATATTTTATTTTTCCTTGTTTCCTTTCCTCACTGGGCTATTTTCCCTGTTGGAGCCCCTGGGCTTATAGCATCCTGCTTTTCCAACTAGGGTTGTAGCTTAGCATTTAATAATAATAATAATAATAATAGTTTTTTTTGTGGTCAATATGTTTTATACATCGTATTCTCTTGTCCTTTCAGGTGATTTAGCTCTCGGACTAGTAACTCTAGCTTATTCATAAATGCACGTTGTTAACACTTGGGTAAGAGAATCGTCTAATACATTGTTTCGAGTGGTTATATTTATGACGGATTGTCTCCCATATTACGACCGAGCAAATTTATATTAGGTTTACAGTTCATTTCAGGATGGTGTTAGGTTTCGGTGTATCGGCCCTTTTATTTCCTTCCTGCTACTAATGTAAACCTCAGTTGCTCAATTGTAAGGTAATTTTAAGTGGGTTATTATTCCTATGGGTATATTCTTCTACATAAATGACCATGACTTTTAGATACTAATCTTCCTGAATATTTCTTTACAGACAGCGAGCGAAGCAGAACGAAGAAAACGCCCTACGATCTACGTGAATTGCCTTGTTCTCTAACCAGTTGTTTGTAACTACGTTACTACGTCATTTTAAAGGCTTATTTATGTAATAAATATCATATTTAATTACATTTTTCCTTCCAACTTTTATTTCAAACCACAGATTTTTATGGTGTTCTGCTTATGGCGCCCAACGTGGGGCAACACGAAGAAAGGTGCTTAATGATGGTGCAGATGATCCAGTAGAGAATTGACCACGACCGGGGCTCCCAATAGTTTCTCATATTTCTATTTGCAGGACATCGACATTTTCCTTTCCAGGATATTAACATTTTATTGAAATAAATATAATTTTCCTTTTCAGAAAATTAACATTTTATTGTTTTGCATTTGTTATAAGTTTGTTATAATGGCTAACTTACAGGTACTGATTGGGCAACGAAAAGTCATTCGGAGAAAAGTCACCGAACAATTCAATAGGTCTGACACCTATTCTGCCCTTACACAAGAAGAAAAGTTAGCTATTAAAGGTCTTCTTGTTAATTATAGAAACAAGTTGTCAGAGCTAGATGATCAAATCCTCTTGAAGAAATTTCCTGACATATCTGATGAAGCAGAGTTAGAGCCGGAATTAACAAGTTGCTAGGATTATCTAGACAAAATTGAGCATTGTCTACCATTACTTGAGATTTCCAGGGGTAAGAATGATTTTAATAATATTCCCGACATGGCCCACAGTTTACTGAAACAGCCAACAGCTCCTCTTCCTAAGTTTACAAGCAAAGAAGGAGAAGATTTCTTGAAATTTATAGCAGAGTTTGAGGCTACAACTAATGCATTTCAGTATCAAGACAGAGATTTACTTTTATTGCTGAAGCAACAGATAGACGGTCGAGCAAAGACTTTATTAAGTTCTCTGGAAGCTGACAAACAGCGTTATGTAGATGCCAAAGAACTATTGATTTCCGCCTTTGCTTCAAAAGATGTTTGTAAAAACAATGCAATTAGGAAAATTACGGAGTTAAGTCTAAGAGAGGGTGATGATCCCTTCACATTTATTTCCATCCTCCGATCAGTATGCGAAGCAGTCAAGAGCGGATGAATTTGTCAGATATTTTGCTTGGCACGGCTTAAATGGTCGCTTTCAGTGTCATCTTATTAATATTACAGGAAAGACTCATCCTTCCTTAAATGACATTATTTCACATTTCTCTGCAGCTTGCGAAAGGTACGAAAGTGACGGGAAAGGTGTTGAAAGCTTCAAATGTAAAGCTTCACCTGTCAAGACATTAACACTCCCTCGTCATAAAGAGAGAACTACCAGCATGGCTGCGGAAGCAGTAACATATGATAAAGACAGGTCTTCGCCTCAATGTTCTTTGTGTTCTACGGTTGGAAATACTGATAAATTTCACTTTATTCATAAGTGCCCTAATTTTCTTTCTCCTACAGATAAAGTGCATATTTTAAAATCTAGAGATGGATGTGTAAAATGCGGCCAGTTTAATCATGTTTCCGGTAAGTGCCGTTTTAAATTCAAGAGACGCTGTTCAAATTGTAACAGCTGGCATATGACTTACCTGTGTGATAGGAGTCCGTCACCAGGCAGAAACACTAACAATATTAATAACTGCAAATCCAAGGTGGAAACTTCTCAAATAAGCAGCGGTGTTGCCGTCCTTCCTACTTGTCATGGTGATTCCATTTTACCCACCTTTTCATTTAAAGTTGGGGGGCGACTGTTTACAGAGGACTGAAGGACAGTGGTTCGCAGAGCACGTTTGTCACTAAGAAATTGGCGGAGGAGAATAATCTTAAAATCATTAACTCTAAGGTAAAGCTAACAGTTAATGGGTTTAATGGTAACAAGGAGTATTTTACTGAAATTGTTGAAGTTCCTGTTACGATCGGAGATAAATCCTTTATAATTTATTGCTTGGTTGTACCAAACATTGATGTAGCATTGAAATTACCTCTGCTTGGTAGATTGGTTGATAAATTTCAGGCACAAGGTGTTAAACTAGCTGATCAATTCCTTCATAAATTTTCTCAGGAAATTGATAATGTTCAGCTCATTTTAGGTACAGACTTCGCTTATTGTATTGCAGGTACAGATACAGTTTTTGGAGGAATAAATTCATCGATGTATACTGAGTGTCATGCAGGTATTTTGCTGTCTGGTAGCATTGATTTAATGATTGAGAATATTGATAATTTAGCTGATACGAGAGTGCAAACCTCTGCTGTTAGTAACCCATTTGAGTGTAGTTCTGCTATTCATATCCAGAGTAGTTCCTTTTAGCTGAACTCTAACGTTGATATTTTTGCCGATGATGACATTAATACTAACTTTGAGGTAAACTGTTCATTTTCTGTAATAAATTAGAGGTATGCTTATGGCGAAACCACTGCAACAGGCCACGGACCAACTTCTAGAGTCTGAATGTAATTATTACTTAAATTACGATCAGAATTTCTACAATGATGAAAGTATTGAACTTAACCAGTTGGTCGAATTTACCATCAAAACCCTTCGTCGTAGGGAGTCTGATGGACGTATTATCGTTCCCTTGTTGTGGAATGGGAATGTTTCTCATTTACTTTCAAAGAATGAAAATCTATCTAAGTTGATATTAAGGTCTAACCTCAAGAGACTTAAACGACATCCAGAACGTTTGCAGCTCGTTGACCATACAATTAAGGAGCAATTGAAGGCAGGCATAATTGAACCCATTTATGATTTAGAGGTGTTTAAAAGTGAAAACCCTCAACATTCTTTTTTACCACACGTGCCTATCTTTAAACTGGATAAGGATAGTACCAAATGTAGGATTGTATTTTTGTCCAACCTTAGGGATTCTGTCACATAACCAGTGCATGTATTCAGGGCCTACGTTAAACCAAAAATTATCCTCTTCCTTTTTACAGCTTAGATTTGACCAAAATTTACTCATATTTGACCTTAAGAAAGCCTTTAATATGTTATCCTTAACAGAAACTGATCAGTCTAAGTTGTTATTTTTTTGGTACAAAAATGTGAATAAAGGTGATTTTTCCTTATTGGCTTTTAAGAATGTAAGATTACCTTTTGGCCTTAGATGTAGTCCCTTTTTATTAATGATTTCATTATATTACATACTTGTGTTACAACCTTCAGAGGATTCTCGAATAGCAGATTTAAAGAAATCTATCTATTCCATGATTTATATGGACAATGGGGCTATTACTGCCAATACTTCAGAGGAGTTAGAGTGGTCGTATAAACAGCTTTCGAATATATTCAATCCCTATAAATTTGACATTCAGCAGGTTGTAACTAATGACTCCATTTTACAGGATGAAGTGGACTGCGAAGCCGAGGCAGCTACGCCTGTACGTAACAAGTTGTTTGGTTTAAACTGGGACCGATGTTCCGACGAAATTTTCACTAAACCAATTTTTCTTGATCCCAATGCTAATACTAAAAGGTCTCTTTTACAAACGATTGCTTCACAGTTTGACCTTTTAGGTTTTAATATGGCATTGTTTAACCGCTGTAGATTGTTCATGCATCAATTACAGTGTCAAAAGAATTTACATTGGGATCAACCATTAACGCAAGAATTGCAGAGAGAATGGATTAATATTTGCAGGCAAACCAACAGAGCTCCTCCTTTAAAAATTGCTAGGTGTGTTGGTCCACGAGATGGCAATTATATTTATATTTTTTCAGATGCAAGTAAGGACATACTTGGTTGTGTACTCTATTTACAGCATATTGAATCCAATCGCTTAAGCCTTGTACATGCCAAAAACAGAATTGTAAATAAGCAACTTCAGAGTAAAGCCATGCCCTCTCTGGAACTTAATGCAATACATTTAAGTGTTGAGTGTGCTCTTGAGATTTACAAAGATTTGTCTGGATCTGCTTGCTTAAAACCCTTAAAGGTTAATAATATTTACGTATATACTGATTCTCTCTGTGCCTTACATTGGCTGAACTCTGCTGCCTTCAAATTGGACAAATTAAATAAACATTCTCCATTTGTCGTAAACAGACTTCATAATATACAAAGAATGTGTGAAACTGTTCCTATAAAATTTAGCTTTATTTCAGGAAAAAACAATCCTGCGGACATAATCACCAGATGTGTGTCATACAACCAGTTGCAAAATTCTTGTTTTTTTTTTTTTTTCAGGACCAAATTTAAGTATAAATGAAGTTCCAGAATTGTCAACTACCATACCAGCATTTGAGATGCCCACTGAGGTTCAAGCAACTCCTTCCACAGCTCGGGTTATTGAAGTTGCTAACAATCTTATTGATATTAATGATTATTCCAATTTCAGGAAACTTGTATTGATTTTTCGCAGAATTTTCTTAGTGGTGCACAAGTGGAAGCTGAAAGCGAAAATTGCTTGCTCACCAGTCGCTAATTACTTTGCCCAGGCTATAAATTACTTGTTAAACACTGAACAAAGGAAGCATTATCCTGAGGTATATTCTTACCTACAGCATGGTCTTAATTCAAGAAAAGACATTCCTCCTATTATAACGCAACTTAATTTATTTTTTAGATTCACAGGGTCTTCTGAGAGTTAAGAGTAAATAAAAAAAAATGGAATTATGGCTTAAACGGAAATTACCCTTTATTATTGCACCCAGACAGTCATTTGACCAACCTAATTATTTGGGATGCACACCTCAAATTATTACATTCAGGATGTTATTCTGTATTAACAGAGCTCAGAAAGCATTATTACATCCCTAAACATTTCTCACTTGTGAAAAAAGCTCTTAAACAGTGTGTTCATTGTCGTAGGTTTAATAATCGTTATATAAGGCTAAATCAGAACTTTTACAGAGACTTCAGAGCAGATCCTCCTACGGTTCCCTTTTCTAATATATTTATGGACTATCTAGGACCCTTCAATACGAAGGATGGAGAAGAGACCCGTAAGGTTTGGTTACTATGTATCACCTGTACTTGGTCTAGGGCAGTTAACCTCAAAATTTGTAGGAGTTTGAATGTTGCAGAATTTTTAAGAGCATTTCACCTACACTGCTTTGAGTACGGGATTCCTCAACTTTGTACCAGTGATCTTGGAACTCAGTTGATGGCAGGAGGTAATACCATCACTTCCTTCATTAGTGACCCTCAGACGCAATTATATTTTGAGGAGAATAATGTAAAATCCCTCTCCTTTCAGCAATATTTCAAAGGCTGCAGTCAATTGGGATCATTAGTAGGTGTGTGTAAAAATGGTCAAAAGAATTTTGTATTGACGTATGTAGACTTTGAATTTCTTGTCTGTAATATTGTGCATCTCATTAATCGACGACCTATAGCCTTCAAAGAAGCTGTTCGTGCTGAGACTGAAAACGTGCCCGAACCAATAACACCGGAACAGCTCGTGCGAGGCTATGAATTGACTTCTCTAAACCTTATCCCTAATCTTCAACCTCTATCAGTTGAAGATCCAGAATTTGACTCTGATAATCCAGCTATTTCTCAGAATTACCTAAAGTTGTGTAAAATTAGGCAGACATTAATAGAGACCTATCATAATGAATTTCTAGGTACTCAGATTCAGCAAGCAGTTGACAGAAAGGGGCGGTATCGTCCCGTTACTCATAAATTATTAAAGGTTGGCAATGTTGTATTAATTAAGGAGGAACATACCAAAAGGAATAATTATCCTCTAGGCATAATTCTAGAAGTTTTTAAGAATGATTTGGGTGAAGTTACCCATGCTGTTATTAAGAAGGGAAAAACATGCCAGACATAAAGGTTGCATGTAAATAATATTATTCCAATACTAGAAAGCACAGGAAGTACCAATTAAGCTACTCCTAATGTTTGTAATTCTGTTACTTCGTCCGTAAGGCCCAAAAGAAAGGCTGCTATATTAAGCCAAGAAAGGACAAGACAGATGCTTTAATCTTTATTCAGTATTTGTATTTAATTTAATTATTTTTACATTTCTTAAATGTATTTTTTCTTAAAATTGTCCAGTTATGTATGTTTCAGGATGGATTTCTTTCATTTCTGAAAAAATTCCATCTTCGCCCCTGGACTGTGAAGGACATTTCATATTCTCACATGGCGACAGGAAAGACTAGTAATTATTAAGAATTTGGTATTCCAATTGCCCTACTCTTGGTACCATCAAAATGTCTTTCCTGCCGTCCAATCTTTAAAGATGGGTAGTTTGCTAACTCCTCCTCCTTCCATATGCTTTACTCGAGCGAAAATGGTGAAGAGGATGCAGGCAGCCCGGCCGTCCGTCAGTGTCAGAGAAAGAGAGACACATATAAGAGAGCAAAGACCTCACTCACCCTGGAAGGTTCCTGCAATTTTTGACTAGTCCGACATGCCTGTCTTAGGCTAAAGGCTTTTATTGGGATCCCTAGTCTACGTCACCCTCTTGTGAACATCTGCCAAAATCCATCTGCAACGCCTTTGTGCATGGTTCGACAATGGTGAGTACCAAGAATATATAGGGCTTATTTTTTAAGGTTATCATTACCAACTCTCATTGCCTTGTGTTGCCTATTCAAGTTTTCCTGTCTGTCATTTTTAATCTTATGAAGATTCGTAATA
>NC_090747.1:33824840-33832340 GCF_036898095.1 Palaemon carinicauda | reverse complement strand
TATATATCAGTTTAGTGAGAACTGTTTTACTGTACGGACATGAGACGTGGTATGATAATGAAATAATATCAAACGGATTTTGCAGATTTAAGAATAAAGTCCTAGAAAAATATAGGGAGATAAATGGTAGGACAGGATTAGAAATTAGATTCTAGGAGAGATTATTTGAGTGCTATATGTGGATGAGATCATGGTGAGGAGTAGATGGAGAATGGTTTGGGCATACTCTTCGCATTCCCCATGAGAGATTAGTTCACCAAAGGTTCAAGGCAGTAGATGAGTTGGAGGACCCAATCCTACATGGCTGAGTACTATGAAACGTGAAGTAGGAGATGATGAATGGAAAAGAATTTAAAGGGTCAGGATAGAAACAACTGGCGAAATCTAATGCTGCACTTAGCATCTATAAGCATTGGAGGGATGATATATGTATATATATATATATATATATATATATATATATATATATATATATATATATATATATATATATATATATATATATATATATATATATATATATATATATATATGCGTGTGTGTATATACGTATGTGTTTAGATGGGTTCGTGTGTATTTATTTGTGTATGTATGTATATATATATATATATATATATATATATATATATATATATATATATATATATATATATATATATATATATATATATATATATATATATATATATATATATATATATATATATATATATATATATATATATATATATATGTATGTATATTTATATATATATATATATATATATATATATATATATATATATGTATGTATATGATTATTCAATATATTACAGTATTGAGTATTTCTTTATCTTATAATATAAAGTAATAAAAATTGTGTTTATAAATGATAAAGAGCTTTACTTTTGGCCTCCTGGTGTTGTTAGATTATCTTCAATGAGAGTTCATTGTTGAGAGTTTTTCAGTTGCTAATTAGTATGAAAAACTATATATTTATATTTTTGGCACTGATTTGCAATAAAGATTTGATGATGACACGCCACAATAGCAAGGTTGGTAGCGTCGCGGATTTCTATTATAGAGGTCCTGAGTTCAGTCCCCCGCCAGGGACGCAAATACCGTGAGACCTTCTACCGGGGGGTACTCCGAGGGTGGTGCCTAAGGGGAGGTTAGAGGGGACTAGTGATAGTCCCTGCTGGCTAATGGTTGCCCGAGGAGGACGATGTAAATCGTCTCTGTGGAGACCTAAAACCCGCAACTTTAACTTTAAATTTAACAATAAAGAAGAGATAGCCATGTATTTCAGTTGGCATTTATCACTCGGTATTTAGAAATGAGGACTGCACAACAAGCTTCATTGAAAGAATGTTCGATTGATCTCTGAGTTTCTCTTAATAAGTTTTCTTTCATCCCTATGTTATTTTGATTATGTTCATAGCATATATAAGTCACACCCTGTATCTTTCGTAATTTTCATATTATAGAGAATATTCTAATTCAATTTACTTTGAATTGCTCTTATGAAATGAGCGGATATCTGGTATGCATTGCATATCTGTAAAAACAGACAATCTTGTAAATATATGTCTGAGTCTGCCTCCCTCTATTCATGATAGACATAAAATCAAATTACAAATACTCTTCTGTAGATATTTATAAAACTTTTGTAGAGGTTATAGAAAAATTATATTTGGTTATCAGTCTAAGATATTACTAAAATTCAAATATAATTTTCAAGATTTTATAAAATAATCAATTCATATACTAAGTATTGAATAATAGCACACTCATGAATATAAAATAAACGAAAACTAACACAAACAAATATGATTGGAACCAATTCTTCACAACTTTTGCAGTCACAGGCCAAGCCTATCGTTACTTATCAGGGTCAAACAAGCAACAACATATAATGACTTCAGTCAATTACAGAAATTACTAATTACCAGATTCGTTTAAGAGAACTTAAGACCCTTTCTCTACATAAAGAAATTCATTGCGTTGTGTTACAAAGACAAAAGGACATACTATATTCTATTGAGCTTTTTCCCACCAATTATTACTTACTAGTTTCATATGAAGTTCTTGCCGAGTTCAGATTACAATAGGCACGGGTAAACCACGATACCACATATATATATTTAATTTTACCCTGTCACGGAATCCCACGCACAGATATGCATATCCCTAGCGATTTATCCCATTCAAGGTAATTAAATATTATAAGATGCTCATCCAAACTTCCGTTGACTAATTCATCCACTTCATTAAATGCTGGGAAGGAATGGTATCGTCAATCTAAGTGAAATCCTCCTCACTCTGATTAAGTTCTCCAAAAACCACACTACATACGTTGAGAAGTGACAGGCAGCACCTGTGCCGAATTACCTCTGCTGCCTCTGTCGTAAAAGTAATGCGTTCGTTCTCTTTCCCAAAGTCACGACTTCCGCTTCGTTCGCTCACGACAAAAGAAACAACAAAACGAACGAAACCAACGATTCAACATAAACCGAACGAAACAATCAAACAACTTACATCACATTGTTAACCACTTATACAACTATTCACAAGACAACATTCCTTGGTAACAATGCTTATTATAATTAAATATAAACAAACCCTTCATATGTACAGAAACCCGCACATTTCCACTTAACGCAATGTAATATAAAAGAACATTTTACATATACAATATGAACATAGATATTCAATAACAATTGATTTCCCATGTCGTTATTGTAAGTAATGACAAGACATTAGGTTGAAATAATTCAACTCCTCCAGGGTGATTATATTTCTCCAACGTGAGCGTGAATAGGAATATTAAGATATATAGGTTTTCTTCAATCTATGATTACAGGAGTTATTTATGCCCGTGTGAGTATAAATTGAGTGATTTCTTTAACTGCATGATTACGCATTGTGCATGGCAGATTCCGTAGTTTATTGTTCACAAGTATTCCCAGGCATTAGAGAAATGGGATGTAATCTGGGTTAACAATTCAGAGCCATCAACTGCAGGGATAATAAAAAAATCTATTAGACCTTTATTCTCTTTCCTTGCTTGTGTTTTTAGTATGATAATCCTACAATCTGAAATTTCCGGTCTATAGTTTTCCTTCAAACGCTTCATTAAAATTTGTTATGGAATTATAAACACGCACACACTCACACTCACAGATTTCTGTCAACCTAAAGGGAATGCGTGCAAAATGTAATTCTACTAGTTGTTGGGCGAAGAATTAAATCATAGAATTTCCCTGGTGAAAGGATGAAAGGCCTTTGACCGTGTTTATGTAAATATCATTAATGTTTAGCTAATTGATATAAGGAGTCCACTAGGAGTTTTGTTTTGAAAATCAGAGGGAAACCCAGAAGGATTTGGTTGAGTGAATGAAAATAAGTTATATGCACTAGCAAATAAGTGGATTATAATTATTATTATTATTATTATTGTTATTATTATCATTATTATTATTATTATTATATCTTACCTAACCCGTTGAACAGTCATTCCCTAACCATAGATTTCAGAGCGAGTGTGAGGGGTAGGTGGGGGGGGGGAAGGGAGCAGCTGATATTTTTGACAGCAGAGTTAATAACTCCTATACCAATTAAAAATATTCAAATGAAACCTTGACGGATTATTCAAATATCCAAAAGCTTTGTATCTGACAGTTTTCATGTTCATACCTGCTATAGCAATGCCCTGGCTGTCAATTTTGTACGTGAATAACGACATTTAGCTTAAAATCAGTTAGGAGGAGATAACTAATTTTAAAGTTTTACAGTTATCCAAATAATTTTCACAGTGATTTGTGGGTTTTATGTGAACTACATTCATATAAATTTGTGTATTGATACTTGCCATAGAAAAGTCACCGTAGATTACTTCACATATGTAAATGAAATTTTAAGGGATTTATAGGATGGATATGGACTTTGCCCATACCATTTTCATATTGATCTCTGTCATAAAAAAGACAGGATTTTGCCTGTCGTCTCTATCTTGAGCTTTTAGTTTAATACTTCTCCATTCATCATCTCCTACTTTACGCTTCATAGTCCTCGGCCATGTAGGTCTGGGACTTTCAACTTTTATAATGCCCCGAGGAGTCCCACTTAAAGTTTGGTGAACTAATATCTCTTAGGGAGTGCAAAGAGCACGCCTAAACAATCTCAATCTACCTCTCATGCTAATCTCATTCTTATATGGTACTCGAGTAATCTTTCTTAGAGTTCCATTTCTAATCCTTTCCTGCAATTTAAATAGCAATATTCCTCTGAGGGATTTATTCTCCATTCTACTAAATCTATTGGATATCGTTTCATTGTCATACAATGACTTATATCCATAGGGTAACACCAATCTCAGTAAACTGATGTATAGTCAGATTTTCATATGTAATTTCAGGCAATTTGATTTCCAAATTTTACTTAACCTAGCCATTGTCTGATTTGCTTCTTTCAATCTTTCACTAAACTCTAATTTTAAAGACCCTGTATTGGAGATCTTGGTTCCTTTATACTTAAATGATTATACCTCATTAATCCTTTCGCCTTTCAATAATATTTCATCCATTGCATACTCCGTTCTCACCATCTCAGTCTTTCTTCTATTTATCTTCAGCCCAACCTCGTGTGATATTCCATGCATTCTGGTAAGCAAGCATTGCAAATTCTGTAGTGTTCTGCTAAAAAGGACAGCATCATCAGCATACTCTTGGTCTGGTAAATTCATACCACCAATCCAGTCTAGTCCTTCTCGACCATCTCTGGCTGTTCTCTGCATTACAAAATCAATTAGGAAGATAAACAGCATAGGTGACAACACATTTCTTTAAAGCACTCCGGTGTTCACTGGAAATTCATTTGATAAGACTCCATTAACATTAATTTTGCACTTGCTATGATCATGAACAAAATTACTTATTTAAGAGGAATTCCATAACAATTCCATAGTGTGGCTGGTGCACACTATCAAGGAGTTTTTCATAATCCACAAGTGCCATAAAAAAGGGGATTTCTATATTCTATGCGTTGCTGTGCAACATGTCTCAAAATGAAAATTTGGTCAGGGCAACTTCTACCTTTTCGAAATCCTGCTTGTTCATCTCTCAGCTTTTCATCAATTTTCCTCTCCGTTCTCTTTAAAATAATCATTCTATATATTTTCATAACAACTAACGTAATAGGTATGCCTCTATAATTATTCCAATAAGTCAGGTGTCATTTTGTTCCTTTTTCACCAACATTCCTAACTCACATTTATCAGGTTATGCCTCTTCATGCCACATTCGACAAAATAATCTTCAAAGGATTATGGTAGTAATTTCATTTTTGGCCAGCATCTCTCTCAGTAGTTATTCCATCGTATCCAGGGGCTTTCCATCTTTTGAGTTTTTTTTAGGATAGCTTCGACTTCAAACACACCTAGATCAGTAAAGGGCATATCAGCTTTTGGTATATCACTCAAATTATTCTCCTCGTATTTCCTATTCATAATCTCGTAAAGTGTTCCATCTAAAGTTGTCCTTCTTCACCTTATGTTGTTATGAAAGATCTATCACTTTTCTTGAGAATATGATTCTATTTTTTTGCCCCAGCTGAGATGTATTTAATAATTTTATGAGAGATTATTGCACCATAGCCATTCGCTGAATTCATTGCTTTTTCATTCTCATCTTTTTTAATATCTGAATATTTTCTCCAATCATTTCACGCTTTTCTTTTGAACTCACAGTCAATAATGGAATATTTAGCATGCTGTACCTTCTAATTTTCATTACTTCCTCAAAAACATTAAACAATAATTTTCTGTCTTTCCTCCTTTTCGTAATATCCCATGTATCATTTTATATCCATGGTTTTCACCTTGTAACTGCATGTCATACCATTCTCCATTAATTGTCTGTTCTTCGTCTTTTAAAGTCTATAACACCCCAAATCGGTTCCTACCTTCAATTGCAAAGGTTTCTCTGTGATCTTATTCTAAAAGCTTAGTTGTATAAAACTTATGTATTCTATTTACCTTTCTGTTGGGTGCTGTCAGTTTTAATTTCAGTATGAATATGAGGAGCTGGTGATCACTACCAATATCTGCATCTCTATAGCTTCTTACATTTATCAGAGTCGTCCTTCTCTCTTCATTAATGAAAATGTGATCTATTTGATTTTTGTAAATGCCCCATAGTGAAGTCCATGTATAATTCTGGATGGCATTGTGCTTAAAAAGAGTACCTCCTATAACAAAAAAGTTTGACGAACAGAAATTTATGAAATGTGCTACATTTTCATTTGTAACTTCGCCAAGACCCTCGACACCCATCACATTCACTATGCCATGATTATTCCTTCAAACATTATCATTGGTGTCGTCTATCACAATTTTCCTATCTGTCTCTGGGATATCATCTATTATACTCTGCAGTTCTTCATAGTATTCATCTTAATCTTCTACAAGGGAATCATTTGCTGGTGCATAGAAAAACTTTACTACTCACATTGTACTTCTTTGATTTGAACTTTGTTATAAACAACCTAAAATTTACAGCTCTCCTCTCAGTTGATAGCCTTTTTGCTCAAGATGTCACCACAATTCCTACACCTTCCCTTGTAGTTCAATCTCTCCTTCCTGAATATATATATATATATATATATATATATATATATATATATATATATATATATATATATATATATATATATATATATATATATATATATATATATATATATATATATATATATATCAAATAAGTCATATATTTCAATACATTAAAGTCTGGATTCCCTTAATGATCTCGGGATCAGAGCCCTAGGCGAAATCACTCAAAGACTATAGTTTCTGACCGGCCGGTTTTCGAACTGTGGTTCAGAACACTTGTATATCAGTGACCTTACCACTGGCTAAGTGGTAAGGTCACTCTCATACCAGTATCCTAGACCAGGGTTCGAAACCATGCCGGTCAAATACTATAGTCTTTGAGTGATTTCGCCTGGGGCTCTAATCCAGAGGTCGTTAGGAGAATCAAGATTTTAATATATTAAAATATATGGTTTACCTGAAATATGAAAACCCTGTGGAAATGTGCAAATTTATCATATATATATATATATATATATATATATATATATATATATATATATATATATATATATATATATATATAGTTAGATAAATAGATAGATAGGGAGATAGATAGATAGATAGATAGATAGACCGATAGATAGATAGATAGATATATGGCTATTTAAAAGGTTATAGATCATATTCATGCAACGTATTGTTATTTACATGAGAAGAGTAATGATAATAGTAACAACTACCCTTAGTAGTAAAAAAATATAAGTAAAGTTGAGAAAAATGAATACAAGACAATCCCTTGGCAACACCTATGACAGTATATAGTTCCGATAACGATCCAGTCTCGCACTAAAAGCACCACAACAGAAAACTCTTTAACCGGTTTGCCATCGAGTGAGGAAAGCTTAGCAAGCTCATAAATGCAGTCTGCT
>NC_090747.1:33817340-33822340 GCF_036898095.1 Palaemon carinicauda | reverse complement strand
CCCCCTTCCCAGAAAAAGAAATAATAAAAATATCATTAGTTACTCACTAGGCTACATGAATTCCAGTATTCCTTATATCTTCTTCCAGTATATTTTGATTTTGCAAATTATATTGATATTTTCCTTTAGGGAATTTTATGGAAATAAATACTGTTTAAAGTAACAATGAATGAAATAGTTAAAACTTTTTCTAAGGGTATATATTCACCCCTGTCGTCTGTTTCTTAGTTTATTTATATGTTTGCTTGTTTTGTGAATAATAAAAAAAAAACCCTACTGTACCGATTATGAGTAAACTCGATAGTAATGTTGTGTAGGACCCAAGTGGGAATCTATGAAATTATCATAAAATACATCAATGCACAAGTACATATCAGTTTCCTAAAAAGTAATCGCATTGTTAAGTAAAAGGCCAAGTGATTTTTTTTTTTATTTTTTTTTTAACAACAGTACGCAAAACAACAGACGTAATTATACAGAATTTAGATCTCAGTTTCCTAAAGGTAGAAGGGGATAGATGGTCGAATTGAAAAGATAGAATAAACAAAATTAATTTGTTTATAGAACTAAAATATAAAGGGAAAGCCATTTAGAACCTTTGCATAGTATTTTATTCCCATCGACTTTCTATCCTACTAATAGGAAAAGAATGAATAAGTTTTACACTATATCCTTGACATGAATAATCAGTGCAATCAGTAGCAATGCGTTGTCTTATACATTAGTAGTTACATATACACCGAATAGTCTCCTCTGTCCTCGTACACCTGACAACACTGAGATTACCACACAATTCTTCTTCACCCAAGGGGTTTACTACTGCAATGTAATTGTTTAGTGGCCACTTTCCTCTTGTTAACTGTAGATGAGACTCTTTAGCTGTGGTAAGCAGCTCTTCTAGAAGAAGGATACTCCAAAATCAAACCAATGTTCTCTTGTCTTGGGTAGTGCCATAGCCTCTGTACCATGGTCTTCCACTTCCTTGGGTTAGAGTTTTCTTGCTTGAGGGTACACTCGGGCACCCTGATCTGTCTTGTTTCTCTTCCTCGTGTTTTGTTCACGTTTGTATCGTTTATATAGGAAATATTTATTTTAATGTTATTACTCTTCTTGAAAATTTTATTTTTTCTTGTTTCCTTTCCTCACTGGCCTATTTCCCTGTTGGAGCCACTGGGATTATAGCATCCTGCTTTTACAACTAGGGTTGTAGCTTAGCAGTTAATAATAATAATAATAATAAGCAAAGGGTTAAATCAAATATGAATAAAAGCTCATATCAATGAGACGAATATTTTTTAAGATGGATATTTGAATGATTTAGTTTTCTTTGTGAGAAGTCAAAATATACATGACCATGTATGATTATGTATAAGTAATCTGTTTCTGTAAGCAAAAACCCCACCTGCCTCAAATTACAGAATCCCGTAACTATTACTAATCTGAGGTTTGGTCAATAATCTAAACTAAGGGCGTGAGACATTTGCGTCTCATTTGTTGTCCCCCTTCCTTTCTTTTTATATATTTCCCTTTATTATTCCTATTATTTTCCACACTTGTCATCTTTCTCTGTAATGAGAGTAATTTCCATATAGGATGATAATGATAGATCAAGTATCAGTTTGTTCTACATAAGCAGCCTGAATTAGATTTCTTAATGAGCAATTAGTCTTCCTAACGACCGTTTATCGGTTAGACACCAAAGGCTAAGGGATATCTGTTTTCAAGAACAACGTTTCATTTAGATTTTTCTTACTCTTCTACCTGCCCTGATGAAAGAATAAGTTTTTCCTTCCATTAACTTTATTATTCTTAATCTTTATATAAATCTCTGGCTGCATCACCCATTTAATTTTTTATACATGTTGCAAAAGATTTTTCATAATTCTGACCAGCACCTTTGTATTTGTACGTAGGACTACTATGGGTTTCATAGACAGTGCAAGTGCGATTTTTTGCAATTATTCTGTAACGAACAGTCGTATCAATACGAGATGTTGCTATAGGGTATTACACCCAGTGAGGAAATTTATAGGAGTATCATGAATCATTTATTGTAAATAATAAAGACTTTTGTACCTATACCAAGAGGCAAAACTCATTAGCCAAGCAAGAAAACGAACACCAGGTTGGAAGAGCTCCGCCTGCCTACAACCCCCTTCACCTCCAACCCCCATTTTCTTCCTCCCCTCTCCTTTCTTCCCTCACCTGCCCTACGTCTTTCCTTCTCTCTTTCTCTCTCTCTGAATGTTGCTTTGATTTAAACATATTTTTTTACGATTTTTTTTCTTTCAATCTAATAATTATTTACATAACCAATACCATAGAGAGAGAGAGAGAGAGAGAGAGAGAGAGAGAGAGAGAGAGAGAGAGAGAGAGAGAGAGATGAGCAAACCAGTGAATAAAGCAGTCAGTCATCTGATAGGTAACAACCGATTGAATTGTTCCATATCTACAACAATAAATGTTATAATTAGATAAGATAGATAGATAGATAGAGTGCTTCATATAAAAAAAATCATACAAAATAAGTTGCAACTTAAGCTACCTTCTCAGAAAGAGAGCATGAAGGGAAGGGAAAGAACGGAGAGGGATGGATGGCGTGGAGGTGGAGAGAGATAGCTTGAAGCAGGGGGAGAGCAGGTGAGGGATGAAAGGAGAGGGAGGGAGGGGGTGGAGGTAGAGGTTCTGTATATTATTGTTCGGTTTTGTGACTGGATGATTGAGATTTTGCCCTTTGGCATAGGGGCAAGTGTCTTTATAATTAATAATTAACGATTCATTATACCCCAATAAATTTCCTCACTGGGTGTAATACCCTATAGCAACATTTCGTAGTGATACGACTGTTCGTTACAGAATAATTGCAAAAAATCGCACTTGCACTGTCTGTGAAACCCATAGTAGGTGTGCTTCTCCATCATAAAGGTCGACACTTTACAGTAGTCTAGAAGTTTTACTCCAGACGGGACTAGATAGTGAAAGGATCTTTCTAATCAGGAAGTTGAATCTGTGAAACTTCAAAAGTTCATTCTTGCAGTTAATGCTTTTCTGTCTGACGTACACGCTGACATGAGCCTCTGTTCATTGTTTTTATACGACAAACATATTTTAACATTGATAATCATCTTCAGATATTTCATAATGAATATTCATTACTCCTCATATAGTTTATTTATAACTATTAACTTTCCTGACTGGACTTTCTTTCCCAGTTGAATCCCTTGGGCTAATAGCATCCATGTTTTTTTTTTTTTTTTTTTTTTTTTTTTAACACAATATTGGTAGACAGAAAGAAGTAATGGCTTTATAAACATTTCTGATTTTTTTTTTAAATAATATCAAGACATTTCAATTTAGATTTTCTAAGAAAAAAGTTTTTCTTGTTTTTAATTCATAACTTGGACTCAAAATCAAGCATTCAATATCGCCATCCAAATTGTTTATTTATGCCAATTTTTAAATATACTCATGAATCTGATTATGCCACACGATAGAGATATACAATATTGATCATCGAAACTATCAAAGTTAAAGGCATATACTTAAACGGAAAAACATATTTCATGATTACCTTGAAGGCGTTTGAACTCTACAACCCGTTAAAGAAAACGATATTTAAAAGCTGCGAAATACCAGTTGCCTTTTGATCCTTTTAAAGAGAACAGAAAGCCAAATCCTAAAAATAGTTACCATAACATAAAAACAGAGACGAACAAACAGGCAAAGAAAAACGTTACATTACAATAAAGATGGAAGATATTCCGTGAAGAAATAAGAAAGAAAGAGGCAGTCGCTCCTGAAGTTTTCGTTACACAGAATACAGAATAATCTAAGGAATAATAATATTATTAAGGTAACGCAATAGAGGAAATAACAATGAATTTCTTTTTATCTTGGCCACTGGAATTTTGAACCCAAAAACTTCCCTATTGAAAGGAATTTGGGTGCAATTTATCTTAGGCCTCTTGTGTACGCAGCGAAGCATAGTACGAAAACTCTTTTTCTGGATGACTATATTTGCATAATGGCCTTTTCTCTTGATTAAATCAACGTTATTTGCATAGGAAATTTTAGTTTATATTTATAATTATTCATTTTTATTTTCATTTTTATTTATTTTTAACTGCTATACTGATGTTAATAGTATATTTTTTTTATCATTATAGAATATGACATATAATCAATAACTCAAGGCCTGCCATTTTCAATAGTGAGTCTTAACTGTGATACTGTAAGTCTTGAAGATTAATTATATTAAATAATTGAAACCTTATTTCATCATTAATGGATTCTAAAACTACTGAAGTTATTTTAAGTAAGTATAAAGAAGTTTGCATCCGTAACTATGGCAAAGGAAAGGAGTAATTGAAATTCAAGTAAATATTTATTGATGATGGAAAATATATATATTTTTAATATGTATATGAAATATTTAGTTTATAAAAAGTAAACAACATTTTCTACAGAAGAGAACGCCACTAAATGGTTTAAAAAATATTGAGGAAAAGGATAAAATTTCAACATAAATAGCTCGTTAAAATATACATAATTATTAAATTATTCAGAGCTGAACATATTCTGAGATATTAATTTAATGATGAGAGATGAAAATAACATAAAACAAATCTCATGGACGGATATAATAGGGATTCAATGATAATTATATAGGACCAATACGTAAATATTTTTTTGCATCTCATTACTAACCATTATTCCTTAGTTTATGACATTTCTCTCCAGACACACAGTTAATGGTCAGTAACAGTTGTAATTCCTTATCCATTTGCATTACGTTAAAGAGATAACTATTCATAAGATTTAATTTATTGTACATACAACATTTAGTTAAATCTTAACAATAAAATATTTCATTCAGTTATACATGAAAATGAAGATCAATCAACTTGAAAATTAAAATTCCAGTGTATTTATATTTGAATTAATCGAATTAGGTTATAATCAGTAAAGTGGTTTATTATTTTATAATTTTACAAGGCAGA
>NC_090747.1:33799840-33804840 GCF_036898095.1 Palaemon carinicauda | reverse complement strand
TGTCATTATTATCTATATGTATGTTTAGTAAAGTGATTTTGCCTTAATATTTTTTCACCATATCAGTAGAACATTATAGTAATGAAGCCATTCTGTATCAGACTGCTATATGAGCAACTGTATAACCTTTGAATGAGATAACACATGTGAAGCAGTCCTCTTACAGAGCAATTGAATTACACATAGACTTCCTTAAGTCAGGGTCAAATTCGTTGCAATCGGCAACCTCTGAATATTACCAGGTTTCGATCAACACTGTAGCGAGGACTCAGAGTAAGGTAGTACGTTCATCAGGAACTCATCAGAGAATCTTCAAGATTAATATATCAAGTTCTCAAAGAGTCTCATTTATCAAAATGTACTTTTGCTGTTATGATACAGGTCAGAGCTATAACCTGTTTTACACACAAACGTCAGCCAGGCAGGAGATCCTTTTGGACATTATTATTATTATTATTATTATTATTATTATTTTTATTATTATTATTATTATTATTATTATTATTATTATTATTATTATTATTATTATTATTATTATTATTATTATTAAGCAAGCTACAACCCTAATTGGAAAAGAAGGATGCTATAAGCCCAAAGGTTCCAACACGGAAAATGAAGCCCAATGAGGAGAAGAAATAAGGAAATAGAAAATTACACGAAAATTAGCGATTAATACAGAATATTTTAAGATCAATAACAACGTTAAAATATATCTGTCATATATAAACTATGAAGCGAAAACTGTGTCAGCCTGATCAACATAAACAAAAAAATCGTTGCAAGCATCAACATCTGACATTTATTTGCGATAAAAAAAAAAGAGTGATCACACATTTTATTTTTGCTCTAAGATTTATTTTCAAGTGGTTTGTTTTCAATACATTAATATAAAGCTTCATGCAAATTCAAAGAAGACAGTGAAAAAATTATTGTCATATAAAGAAATATTAACATTAACTTGTATATGTTTTCCTAGAAAAAAAAAACATAAAATAAGAAAAAACTAACATGGGTGTTCCAATCCCTGTTTCTTCAAGAGAAAGCAAAATTCAGCTTTCAAGATATATTTATTTAAGAGACAGTAGAGTTAAGCCTTGACGACACAGTTTCATTATGAGACTGAAATTAGTCCCTCAATTTGATATACAGATTTCTCACAGATGTACCTGTAGGCAGAATAAAGTAAGGCTTACATAACTTTTTGTTTGGAAGAAAAGGTTGGTTTTTTGAAACTGGGAATCTCAATTGATTTTCAAACCAATGGATCTAGATATGTTAATGATGATATTTCAATTATGGAAATCAATTTGCAGCGTAGTGGAAGGTAAACTTAAAGTATGCATTTGTCAGATGCAGCTATTTACAAACTTTCATTTTTGGTAAATGACTGTCACTAATTTCAAGAAAAAGGTCACATCTGCTTTGACGATTTTATACTCTACCTGTATTCCCTGTTGCAATCTATGTCATTCCAGCGATTGTCTTTTGCAGTAGTGTAATGAATACATTTTTCCTCGCTACTGTTCGGCTCACTGTCACGCCACCTGGAAAGAAGGTAATGTATCATACCTTTCACTACTCTAATCTTCATTCCTTACATAACACATGACCATTCACTTCATCACAATTTTTACTGCATTTGTTACCTCTGTCCATGCTTTTCTCTGATCTACTATTCCTCCTCTTTTAATTATAAATTCACAGCGTTATTGTTGGGTGTCCCTTGTGCCCTTACTTGCATCTTGACAGTGAATAATATATCTTGCCCCTAACATGCCACTTCTCTGCTATCATCTGGGTCATCCTCTATTTTTCAAGTGATGCCATACGGAAATTATGTTTTTGGCCCACCTGTCTATAATGACTCTACCTCATTAAATGCTTACGACAGAAATGTACTTGTGATCTTACAGTACATGGTTGTCGTTCAAGTGGTGTTCCAAGTAGCAATGAAAGCCCTCCCCCCCCCAAACCTGTCCTATTTTTGGTTGACTTAACTTGGTACAATTAAGCATAAGCCTTACTCTTTTCCTTATCCACACACTCTCACGTAACTAGCTAATATCACACAATTCCACGATAACTTCAAGTCTCCAATGTATTCTACAGACTCACAGCCAACATACGTGTTCATTGCTTATTTCTCCAAACGTTGTGTGACGCCAAGAATGCCAATTCCCCGTTCTTTCCCATTTTCCATTCAACATCTTCCTCTTCCATTCAATCATTTCACCAGTTCTCCATTGTCTCAGACCTTAGAGTTCCACTCATAAGACTAATTTTAGTTTGTTTTATATGTGCCTACCTGGAAGAAGGGGAAATTAAACCAGTCCAATAATTGTAGAGGACAAGATCGATTAGAATTATAATCGTAATGGTAATAATATGTCAAGGAAATACAATGAAATTCAATCAGTCATGCATGAATGAAATCCAAAAGCTGAATACATACATTACAGAGGTCTTTCACTCAACTTGGTTGTTACTGCTGCAGTAAGTTGTTGAATAGAAACAGCTTTTTTCTTTGGTATTTTTAGACAATTTGATAAATTTCTATCTGGTTCCACATATCGTTGGAGGTTATTAGCTGGCTTACTTGCGCGAAGTTCAAATGGTTCTAGTAGAAGTTATTTGGAAATAAACCTTTGCCAGAGACATGTTGGTCAGCAAGGAATGTTGGTGTGAAATCACTAAAAATTAACTGCTTGGTGATTATTAAAGATTTGGAAACTCTTTATGAGGATGTTGATCGGAGTTAGGATATAAGTCGAGCCAGAACACCTTCCAGCACATTTTGGCAAGTTTGAAATCATATTTTTCGTTGTTTTTTGCATATATAATAAGAAGAATTGCCAAAGTTATTCTTATTTCTGCAAGCTGAGGGACTATGCTTGAAGGCTGCGGTTGATAACCATAAAATCGCTTTTAGAAAACTCCAAAAGTATTCGCACTAACTTCCATCAGTAAGAAAACAAAACTAATCTTGTCTTTTCAAAGATATTCCATGATACAATGTCCAATTTGCCATTGTGAAGCACATAAATTGGTGGAAATGATTGAAATTACCATAATTACACCCTAAGTTGTCTGTTACAGTCTTATCACTGATATATGCAGATGAATCATTGTCTATTCAAAAGCTCATGTAACTTCTCATTTCTTTTTTTTATTAGAGTAATGAAGATCTGAACAACATAAAAAGCTGCCAGAAATCTAATGGTAAAGAAGATGAAATTATTAATTTTCATGAATATATGTCCCTTAAAATTAATGACCCTTATCATAACAATGTTCTAAATGTTGCCTAAAAGCCTTCTTGCAGTGCCATTACAGTCTTATCGAAATGTTTCTATTGCTTTACGTATCAGTCTTACACAGGCAGTGTTTGTGAAGGAGAATAATCATTCTCAAAATTAAGTTACCATAAAAAAAAAAATAGAAAAAAATATCTACCTTACTGGGTCGAGTATAATAAGCATCGAGCATGAGCTGGCAAAGAAAAAAAAATATATTTGCAAAATTTCATTGATAAATTTCCCCATGAATCATGAATTTCTGAATAATCATTTATGTGCAATTTTTCGTTATGCTCATCAAAATAGAAATAATTAACCAAATCTTCTTGGTTGCGTGTTAATCCAATTTCCTCAATATTGCTTCGAATATAGCTTTCAATACGTCTAGAAAGGTTCATAGTAAACAAGAAATATGCTAATTTCGCTCGTTTTGCTCTCATGATATGGCCCATTCTACATTTTTAGCGTAAGGGTTGCAAAGGATTTTAATCCAACACTAGTTGTGACATTTCCACTAGATTATTGGGTCCTTTGATTGGTCAGAGAAGACTACATTGGTTACAGAATATCCTTTACACATTCTAGTCTGTTCTCATACCACTGACAATACTAAGATAAACAAACAATTCTTCTTTACTACTACTACTACTACTACTACTACTACTACTACTACTACTACTACTACTACTACTACTACTAATAATAATAATAATAATAATAATAATAATAATAATAATAATAACAGAGTTTATTTGTTGGACTAATGTGAATCTATGTTTTAATTTCAGTTTCTTACGCTTCATTCTCTACCATGATTTAATCATCGGGTGAACAGTTCCGTCAGTCCAAGCGTGGATTCCTTCCACATGCAGGTCAGTCAATCCTACCCAGGTATTGTGACCCTTCACAAGATCTGCAAACGAGAAATTGGATTAATTGTAATCCTATCTTTATATTCGTCTTTATAACAAAAGATGAAAGTTTATAAATGCCTTCCAAGACATTTTTTACTGGAGGATTGCAAAGGAAACTGGTCAAAAGTTCTTGTCAATTGAGATGTAGACTAATGGGCTGTGCTCAATGTGTTTCTTTCTATGAGAAGAAGAAGAAATAAGTCACAGCTGGGCATCCCCATGCATGCTGCAGAAGAAATAAGTCACAGCTTGGCATCCCCGTGCATGCTGCATCAGTCATTGCTATTCAAGTGTTATACTAATTAAAGGAAATGTAAAATTAAATATTCATACACATGTGACTAATAAAAGCCACAATTTTTTTAAATGACCCACTAAACCTTTACTAAATTTTGATTGGGTAAAACTATAAATATTTTCAAGTATATGTGGAGGAAAGGTTTTTATTAAAGTCAAAACGCTTATATTATAAGATTTGCATTTGAAGTGAATACTACCAAATGTTTTTTTTTATTTCAACAACAGAGGTCTATTTCGATTATCATTATTGTTGTACTGTAGTCACTGTGTTATATTCAATATATCATTATGTGAATTTTACTGTCTCGTTACTATTTATCACCATCCAGCAGTTTTTGCAGAAATTTTATCTTTCTAAATGAAAATAACATTGTGTACATAAGATATGTTTTATTGCTCTTAATAGTCTGGATAAAGATTTAAGCAAAAGCGCAACAGAACACAAGAAGTATCACGGTTACCTTCTTCACAATTCATTTCTCTGAGACGT
>NC_090747.1:33779840-33784840 GCF_036898095.1 Palaemon carinicauda | reverse complement strand
ATGTTTTTATCACTTTTATTGAAATCAGTTTTGATACCCAACAAAAGGCATCAGTGATCTTAAAAAGAAAAAAAAATCATACCTCACTATCTGAATAAGGGTGAAAATCATTTGGGCAGCCATTATGAAGTTTTTCTTACTTTACCAAAACTGAATAATTGCATTAGTAGGTCATTGCTGAACTGAATTTACGAAGAGAGAATTAGTCAACGATGCCAGAAAACATATCTCATAACTTGTTCATTTGCATGCTGATAGTTCAGGTTCGGGATCAGGAGTTATATGTGTGCAGAGTCATGGCTCCTCTTACTCCAATTTGAACGTTTGCTGCAGATTTTTATAAAAGTTCATTAAACACTGAAACTATAAAAACTAATTTCGTGTCCTTTTTTTATATCTACCCCATCTATCTTAGTATGCGTAAACTCACACTCACACAGACACACAGACACAGATAGACACACACACACTCACACACACACACACACACACACATATATATATATATATATATATATATATATATATATATATATATATATATATATATATATATATATATATATATATATATATATATATATATATATATTTATATATATATGCATGTATATATATATATATGTATATATATATATATATATATATATATATATATATATATATATATATATATATATATATTTATATATATATATATATATATATATATATAAATTGTGCTTAGGAAGTTCTTATGATTGGCCTTGATAGTGCTGCCTTTAGCCGCGTTGATCATGAGGCCCTGGTTTTCAACCTCAAACACTTGGGAGTGTTTGGGTCGTCTCTTAGCATTATTATTGAATTTTAAGTTAAAGATCGCAAATAGTTGTTGATGGGCACCATAATGAGTAGAGCAATGTGATGTCTGATGTTTCTCAGGGTAGAGTGCCTGGCCCATTTCTTTTCATACTATATAAACATGACATATGGTTTGGTCCAGAAAACCCGCTTGTTGCATATGCAGATGATGCTACTCTCTTTGCATCAATTCCATCTGAATGTAGATCTGGGGTGGCTGAATCCCCTAATAGAGGTTTACCTAAAATTACGGCATAATGCATATTATGGGGTAGGAAGTTGAATCCTAACAAAATTCAAAGTATGTTCGTAAGTAGGTTATAGACCGAGGCTTCTCAACATCCTGATCTCAGCATTCATAATGTTTCCTTAACATTGTATGATTCTTTAAAGAAATTTAGGTGATTCCCGACAACATATTTACTTTTGAGAAACAAATTAGGTCTGTGTCTTCTTCAATTGCGCCAAAAGTTGGCTTAATGAGAAAGTCTTTCAATATTTTTGGGGATCAATCTATTCCGAAGAAGTATTTTAATTCTTTCCTTCTACCATGTTTCGAGTATTGGTCTCTTGTCTGGCCTTCAGCTGCTGACTCTCATCTTAATTTTAGGACAAAAACTTAGGGTGTAGTAAAATTCTTACTCTTGATCTATATATTAATCTCTGGCACCGTTGTTAAACTAGTTCATTAAGCATGTTGCATGAAATTTTTTTTTATAATTCTGATCCTCCTTTAAATTCAGATCTTCCCGGACAGTTCCATCCTCTTCGTCATAATTGCTATGCAGTTAATTCTAATAGTCAGGCCTTCTCCATCATAAGGCACAATACGAAACAGTACTCCAGAAGTTTTATTCCAGCTGTAGCCAAGTTCTGGAATTATATTCTTTATTAGGTAGTTGAATCAGTAGAATTTCAAAATTTCAAACTCACAGGAAATGTTTTTATGTTGAAGAGGCTAACATAAGTCCTTTTATAGGACTGTTTTGATGTTATTAAACTTTTTAAAATAGTATATGCTAATTTTTAATTACTTCTTATATGGTTAATTTATTTCGTTATGTCCTCTCCTCACTGGGCTATTAGTTGCGTTGGAGATCTTTGGCTTATAGCTTCTCTCTTTTCCAACTAGGGTTGTAACTCAGTTAGTAATATATACCCAAATTATTAGGCAACACATTCAACCTCTGAAGGAGAGGAATAGAAAATAACCAAAAGAAAGGAATAACCTGAATTTTACACTCGAAAAGATGATGATGAGACGATGAAGGTCTCCTCCCATAAGCACTCCAATAAAGGCAGAGGACAGCAAGTCTCAATACAATTACTATCGAGCTCTATCAGAAAATTCATCTGACTACTGCAGCACAGCCGTAATCCTAGTCATCTTATTCATAATCATGGACGCCGGGATCCAAGTAATCTTGGTCAATACTTTATATAAGAAATGGATGACACGCCTTACCGTCGCCAAGCAAGGCCCCTCTGGCAAGTACTGCACCAGAGGTAATAATAAAATGGCGAAGATGTGGAGAAACAGCCAGCTGAAGATATATATTTTCTCAGAGACTTGCTGTAAATCCGAGAGAGATAGCAGGCTCACAAGTCAGGGTGCAGATACAACCTGCCTGCAGCTTGGAAATCAGGTCTCAAGTCAACTCAGCAGAGCCAAAATATGAAGGGGAGAAACAGGGAGGATTAGTCAACAAGACTATACAAATATACTACTGGAGTGAGGAGACCCCTACTAACAAGAAGGCGAACTAACAATGAACTTTACAGCCTTCAGAAATGAAAGAGGAACTTAAAAGCTAACCTAAGTAAGCTAATATATTATAAAAACCAAAGGCATACTTACAATATATATGTATATATAGGTATATATATATATATATATATATATATATATATATATATATATATATATATATATATATATATATATATATATATATATATATGTATACACACACACACACACACACATATATATATATATATATATATATATATATATATATATATATATATATATATATATATATATATGTATGTATGAATATATGTGCATGAAATTGCATTTATATATGCATATAAAAACTGTGTACTTCCTTTGGCGTTTAGATACTTCATATAATTTATTATGTCTGCGGTAAACTATTTATCATAAAATGAAAAATTTACCGTAGAATTTTAATAAATTTAATTCATATATTAAACTGTGTAAAGATATTGTTTGGTCTTATAATCAATGCTAGTTTGTAAATAACCAAAAAAAATACGCTATTTACTACAAAATCTAAAAACAATGTAATGCTTAAAAGAAGTATTATTTAATGGTACATTGGAAACCGCCAAGCGGATGCTATTCCCTAGAAGTATGAGACCGAAGTTTTTGTGAGTAGATTTTGAAATCCAAAGACATCCTTCTCAAAAAAGTCCTTTCATAGTTTAGTTTAAAGGCCACCTGGGCCAACCGAGTCCTGTGATGGGAATTTTAAAGACCAGTGTTTGCTGGGGGATCGCTCTTCTTTCAGATTTGGATGGCATAAGTTCGTAAAACTATTTTCTCTGAGAAAGGACGAATGTATATATCTCTTGATCTCGATAATAATCTTTTGTTCTTTTATTACACACCTAAATCTCATATTATTTATGAAATCCTAGTAAAAGATCCATTACTCGATACACGAGAAGTGGAATTACTTAACCTACTATCTTCAAGAAATTTATATGCTGTCTTTAGACAAATTAATTTCTGATTTTATATAATTAACTGAGGGAGAGTTCCATATATCACAAGAAAAATAGTGTCTTTTCAAAATTATATATTATTACCTTATAAGTTTAAAACCAATGGGGTAGCCATAATCGCATAAATCATTAAACTACATAACCAAAAACATCCTGTCAGGACATCTTACATACATCTAGATCTGAGAAACTCAAATAATGGAAATTTCAACTTTTCTTTAAACTAATATCTGTTAAATATTATAACCTTAATCTCTGTCATCGGCTTTGATTTAGATATTTATAATTCAATCTTGTACCATCAGTGTTCCTTTAGCTTCACTCTTCTTCCATATTAATAGGATATTCCGGTTGATCCATAAAAAGATTTATGAATCCTGCCTTCGGCTTTAGGATAACAAATATGCAGGTAAATACAACTTCTGAAACATTAACATATCATTACACCAAATGTTCTTCACCTTGAAGTAATAACCTGATTTGATATTTAATATGAAACCTAAAAGTCACTTCTTTAATGGATGCATTCATACATCTATAGGTTATCATACCATGTGCTCTCTGCATGCTAAGTGTGTAGGTATATATATATATATATATATATATATATATATATATATAGTATATATATATATATATATATATATATATATATATATATATATATATACATATATATATATATATATATACATACATACATATACCAAAGGCACTTCCCCCAATTTTGGGGGGTAGCCGACAACAACAAGAAACAAAACAAAAAGGGGACCTCTACTCTCTACGTTCCTCCAGCCTAACCAGGGACTCAGCCGAGTTCAGCTGGTACTGCTAGGGTGCCACAGCCCAACCTCCCATATATATATATATTATGTATATATATATATATATATGAAATTTTTATGTATATATATATATATGTATATATATATATATATATATATATATATATATATATATATAATTTTTTTATGTATATATATATATATATATATATATATTTATTTATATATATATATATATATATATATATGTATATATATATATATATATATATATATATATATATATATATACATATATATATATAAATATATATATATATATATATATATATATATATATATATATATATATATATATATATATATATATACATAACCACAAATAAACACACCCCAATGGCATTCCAATACCGAATTCTATCTTGGGAATATATTTCCACTGGAATTGATTTATGGTAATAGCTTCTGGTTGAGCAGAGATTCGAGCCCCCGCCTATTCAGCCGAAACTATGCCTGCAAGGACTCTACCAAATGAGCTATCAAGAGAGATATAAGTTTATAACAATTCACCGTACATATTCCTGTCGAATTCTGGAATCTGTTCATAGGCTTGAAATAACC
>NC_090747.1:33762340-33767340 GCF_036898095.1 Palaemon carinicauda | reverse complement strand
ACCTGACAACACTGAGATTTCCAAACAATTCTTCTTCTCTTAGGGGTTTAACTACTGAACTGAAATTGTTCAGTAGCTACTTTGCTTTAGGTAAGGGTACAATAGACTATTTAGTTATGGTAAGCAGCTCTTCCAAGAGGATAACCAAATATAAACTATTATTCCCAAATCTTGTGCAGTGGCATAGACTCTATACCTTGGTCTTCCGTTGTCTTGGGATATTATTTTCTTGGTTAAGGCACACTATTCAATCTTATAACCCTTCATCCTTTTTTTTTTCTTTTTAAGTTTTTATAGTTTATATATGAAAGATATATTTTAATGTTATTGTTCTTAAAATATTTGGTTTTAATTGTCCATTACCTTTCTTTTAGCTTATTTATTTACTTAGTTCCTTTCGTTACGTAGTTAAATCCCTATTGGAGCCCTTGGGCTTACAGCATCCTTCTTTTCCAGCTAGGGTTGTAGCTTAACAATATCATTTTAAATCTCAAGTTGATGACGTGAGGCATCAACCTAAAGTGTCCCTGCCTACATTTTAATAGACAACGTTTCAAATAAAAATTTCAAATATATAAATGAGGATATTTTTGCTATAATCTATATTTGAAACACATGGATTTCGTTAATAATTTACAACGATAGGTTTTTAGGAAGGATGACTAAAACCACGTTTATCGGTGTCATTATAACATCAACCAGAAGCCTATACCATTAATTATGTTATAAAGGAGGGTGTTAAAGACCTTGGAATAGCTAAAATTAATATGAAGAGTTTTTCTTTACTCTTCTTCTTCCCTTTAGTAGTTTGGTCTACCTCTCAATATTGTAGTTAACCATTAAACTTTCTCTCCCATACTTTAGGTTTTTTTTCCGAATCTTCAGTGTAACTGTTTAAAATTAACTAAAATCGTTGACAATACTGTACGCCATCTTGTAACGTAATTGCGTAGTAACGCAAAACGAAAACTTTACATTGGGGTACGATGCTTCATTCCCCAAACTACATGTGTCGAGATAAATTATCACACTGCATTATAATAAATTATAATAATTTTGCTGACTTATAGGCAGCTTAATCTATCTCTCAGTATCTATTCAGGTCTGATTAAATTTAAGATATATGCCCATTGCGCCAGCCCATTGCTAATTGTTCATTTAAGTTACTATTTCTAGTAAACCAGAATTGGTAGGATTATTATGTATGTATAATCCCTTAGAGCTGCAAGATTTTTCTTCATATTTTGCACAAAATCCTGCCTCCATATGCCTTGCAATTTTACCTTGCTCTTTCCTAAAGTCGTGATATGACACCTCATATGAGTTATTCTACTGACCATGCCCCTCACTTGTTTGGAAGCTGAACCGAGATGAACCCACGCGACCTAAAGGTCACCCCATTCCTACAAGAGCCATAATTGTAACTGGCTGACTGACCTGGTCAGTCAATCTGAGCATATCTGGCTCATCCCCCCACTCGACTCCCACCAAACAAAGGACAGAGAAGAGGAGTGCTTGAGTCCTGTCGGCTGTAGAGAGGGAAGATGATCATAGGAACTGTGTTAGAGATACCCAATCTGACAAGAAGGGAAGATTCCAGGTGTGGGCCAGTCAAAGGTGCGACTATCCACTTAACGGCAAATTACCAGTAACAAGCTGTAACAGCCATGTAAGGACGAGGTCTGTTTTTCAAGTAAGGAGTGCAGGTAAAACCATGTGGCCAGGGTTTTTCCTATTTAGACTTGATTGGTTTTTCGTCTAACTTGATTTAGTTTAACTAGCTTTATACATATTTCTGGCTTAGTCCATGAAATTTTATGTACAAATTTTGCGTATAACTTTTGCTTTAAAGACTAGTACAGTCTTGGGTCAAACGACCATGTGTTCAACCCCACTATTACTTTACAACAATACATCACTGCTCCCTTCATTACCTTTGTCTAGTTTAACGTAAATGTCTGTACAGCTTTTCACTGAGGTCCCTGGGACGGAGCCAAAATAGGGCCTAAGAGTGTAGATGAGCTGAGATTGACGAAGCTAACGTAGGCCAACAATTAATTACTTAGTCATGTGTTTAGTTTTTTAGGTCTCTGGGCTGCAAAGACTTTACTATCAGAGCGAAGGTTCGTTAACTGAATCACCAAAGCTATTTCCAATGTGTTGAGCCCTCGAGTGTTAGCGCTTCTATCCTCCCCTGTTGATCCTTGTTGCCTGCTACGGGGAGACTTTCCCGGAACAGCAAGTTCCCAGTCAACCATTGAATAAAAATATAACATAATTTTTCCACAAGTAACATCCCATTACAACAGAACTACTAACACTGTTACTACTTCTTGTACTGCAGCTACATATTCTATTAATGTTAATACCACTTCTATTACAACTAGTAATAATTGTATACACAAATTTGCTTCATTAGTAGTTATCATAAATACTATTCTTCTTTTTTTCGAGATTGACTTAGAATATTCACACGAGGCTTCATGAAATCTATTTTCCAAGAAACTATTTATTTGGTGCCCTTAATACTATCATTTGCATACATATCGTACAAACCACGATCTCTTTTCTCAAGGATCATATCAAGATATACAAAGTATGGAAGATTACAACCATCAACAGAACTTAAAGTTAAATCTGAAGTTACCCATTATTAAATAACTGAAAAAATCTGATCATTCATAATGACAGTCAGTATATAGATAATACCTTTCATTAACGTCAAATCAAATATACAAGTTCAAACTGATTATTCATTACTTACTAGCAATATAAAGCCATCTATAAAAAAACACCCTTCATACCTAGCATCCAGTAATTTACAATATACTTCAACCAAGAAAATATGCATTATATACTCACTTAGGAGACAAAACGTGTAAAAAATAATTAAGCTATCATGCTTATATCTCATGAGACTGTTCATGTTTTCGTACGTGCATGGTGCAGAAAGAGAAAAAAGAGTTTTCTCTCGAGTGGTAATCTCTGCTTGACCACTTACATGCATGTGCGTAAATGTAAATTTATGTTTGGGTGTGTTTCCAGAAATATGAGAGAGAAAAGTTATCTTCAAGAACTACAAAGTTAAGCATATACTTATTACTAAAAATAATAATAATAATAACAATAATAATGATAATAATAGTAGTAGTAGTTGTAGTAGTAGTAGTAGTAGTAGTAGTAGTAGTAGTATTAGTAGTAGTAGTAATAGTAATAATAATAATAATAATAATAATAATAATAATAATAATAATAATTATTATTATTATAAATAATAATAATAATCACAGTAATAATAATGATTATAAATAATAATAATATCAATATTATTAATAATATTAAAAATAATAATGATATCAATAATGATAATTAATACCAATAATATCATTTATAATAATTATTATTAATAGTAATAATCAACAATAATAACAATTTATAAAATTATCAATAATAATGATTAATAATGATAATAATATTATAATGATAATCAATAATAATAATATTAATAATGATAGTTAATATAAATAATATCATTTATAATAATAATTGTTAAAATTGATGATAAACAATAATAATAATAATAATAATAATAATAATAATAATAATAATAATAATAATAATAATAATAATACTCAATATCAAAAATATCCTTTATAACAATAACTATTAAAAGTAATAATATGAAATAATAATAATTAATAATAAAAAACATAATGATATTTAATAATAAGGATTAATATTATTCACAATTATTAATGATAATAATTGAATATTATAATAATAATAATAGTAATAATAATAATAATAATAATAATAATAATAATAATAATAATAATATTTGAGAGATTAACCTGGCTAATATTATTTCTTGGATAAGCCAGATTGCCTGATCATCACTCTGAGTCTACATGACCTCGGTTTCCTCTGCTTGATAACCAATCGAACTTTTCTCCAATCTAGTACCAATCTATTAATCATTTCAAGGATTTCAGTCATTTTAGTGGCAATTAGAACTATATCATCTCTGGTCCCCTTTCCATTCAATGCATCATAGATTCCTTGCATTATCATGTTCATAACTTAATCAATTACCACAATAAACAATAGAGGTGACAGTATTCAACCTTGTAGTACTCCAGCCTTGACTTCAAATATATCTGTAAGACTAGCATCAACCATAACCTTACAGAACGTTCCAATATAAAGATTATTTATGATGTTTAAAATCTTTTCTAGTATCTCATTGTCCTTTGGAATCTTTTTTGTTTTAAAATACTTCATAAAATGCTATCAAATGTGTTCTCAAAATCCATAAGGCAAAAAGCAAGAGGTGATTTCAGGACCTTATACCGTTAAGCTGTCTGATGTAGAATACAAATATTATCATTATATCCTCTACTCTCTCTGAAACTTGCTTTATCTCTACGAAATATTTTATGTATTACAGGTTCTATTTTACTCAACACAATTGGATTTTACATCCAAGCAATCATCCTAAAACATTTCGGTGCAATACTATCCATTCTTGGTGATTTTTATCCCTTACAGCTATAGGAAGTTCATGGTTGACCTCAAGGATGTTGTTGTATTGCCCTTATTAACATACACACTCACACACAAACACACACACACACACACACACACACACACATATATATATATATATATATATATATATATATATATATATATATATATATATATATATATATATATATATATATATATTTATGTAATCAACAACAGCGAATGTAGCCGTTACTAGTCCATTGCAGGACAAAGTTCTCAGACATGTCTTGGCCCTTTCTAGGGTTAGCTCAATGAAAATTGGAATTTACGTAGAACTTTTGCTTGATAGCTCACAGTAAGCCAACTTAGTACGGGTATCTTTTCAATTATGGCGATACGCAAACCCTTTTACCATGTTAAAGTATCTCCCATTGGAAGCTGAGTCCTAAATGGACACACACACACACACACACACACACACACACATATAT
>NC_090747.1:33737340-33759840 GCF_036898095.1 Palaemon carinicauda | reverse complement strand
GTACTTAAAATATGAAATAAATGGTTTAATTCAGATATTATTTTTAAATTCATGAGTATTTCTCTACTTCTATCAAGGTTACTTTGTCCGTCACCAAAATTCTATCTACGTATCCTTCACTTCTTAGCTTGGCAGTTCTGCACTGTGGGCACAAAACTACGCATACCGAGTTCAATCTCCCTTGTGCGAACACGCACACGGACATAAAAAACACACACACCCACGCAATAGCTGGACATTTAATTAGCACTGGAATGGTGTAAGCAAATGATCCTATCTAATCCTATCTTTCTCTCAGGTAATTAAGACTCCGCAAACAAAGAGGTAAAGATCCTGACCAATTCAAATTATCTCTCTCTCTCTCTCTCTCTCTCTCTCTCTCTCTCTCTCTCTCTCTCTCTCTCTCTCTCTCTCTCTCTCTCTCTCTCTCTCTCTTTATAGCAATTACAGCCACATTATTATCAGGTGCCATCAACATTCTCACCCGTCTTAAATTTGTTGTAAAACCTTTTTTTTTTTTCTATCCTTCTATCAAAGTATTAGCGAACTTCCCAGCTTAATTACATTCGTTTAATACATTTATACTTTATGGACATTTGCATTGACTATTGAGTGTCATGTGGTAACTAGTTAGTTAGTTTTCAAGCTTTTTAAATTATCGATAGTAATTATTCTTACTATTTCGGCCAATTAAAATTTCAGAGGTAAACTTTTTAACAAATGAGATTGTGATTAATAGTGATATGTCACTCATTGTGAACAAAGGTTTAATATATACAGTATATTGTATGACGTTAGTGAATTTATTAATCATAGTTTTTCATAAGGGAAAGAAGAACAATAAGAAAACATGAAAATACACAACAAATAGTTTTTTTGCCTCTTAAATTAACAGATTAACATTGAAGTCTTGCTCTAAGAAAGTTGAAGTTGGATTAGGGCATTAATTGGTGAAGGAATATTGCAAGATAAAAATAAAAATGGAAAACACCAGAGAATGATGAAAGAGTAAACCGTAAGGAAAACGGAAGATATTAACCGAATTAACAATAATCATAATAAACTTATAAAGGCAAGGAATATATATATATATATATATATATATATATATATATATATATATATATATATATATATATATATATATATATATATATATATATATATATATATATATATATATATATATATATATATTCCTTTTTTTGCTTCTTTGTGTGTGTATGTAAGCGGATGTGTATTATTCTATAATGAATAGGTTTCTTGTTGCAATATACAAACCAGAAAACGTAGAATACACAAACATAAAGTATATTTTGTTCACGTACACAGAAGTGCTTAATAAATGTCATCAGTATTTATTAATAGCCTTTAGAGATCTATGTAGTGTGTTTTCGGATTATAAAAATAAAAAACCAGTGAAGCGACAAGTGAAACATAAAATAGTGAGCGATATTATAACTCTTAGCGCGTGCATAATTAATTCACATAAAAATAAAGATCTAGATAAAATTTTCAATGAGCAAAGTGCACATAACTTTGATGATAATTATTTGATTATTGCAGAACTACTTCAAACAGTATCATTACTTCAAGAAACACTCTATAAGCTCGAACAATCAATGGCAAAATATTCAGAAAATAGTGTTAATGAATCGCGCCAAACTCTCCCCCAATCTCCTTTGATAAGGAACCCTGACTTACTCAGGAAGGAAACAGTGCAGGTGGACAGCCAGCCACTCCCTAATCCACTGCCCTCCCCCACACTTAACCCTATCGACAACAATTATTTACAACAGGAAGAAAGTGAAGATGAGAGCAAAGGCCAGGAGGAAGAAAGGGAGGAGGAGGAAGCAGTCCCTACGGACCAACGCAGTGTCATACCACAGGTCAACAAAAAGAAAAATAAGAGCAAATTTTGGAAGGCAACATCGTAGTACAACCCCCAAGGTCAGTACAAATATACATTGGAGGTGTCAGCAGCAATGCATCTATTAAGAATGTGGTTGATGAGTTAGTTTTCCGAGGGCTCTCACAACAAGAAGTTAAAGTACGGCACCTTGGACATTCTAACCGAGGCCAATCATTTGTAGCAGAGGTGCCAGAGAATAAGCAGAATACAGTGATGGGAGGTCATCCGTGGGCTGACGGTATAATTACTCGACCGTTCCTGCCCCACATTAGGAGAAGACAATTAGAAGCTGCCAAGAAGCCGTTGACGTAAAGAAATGTATGTAGGCCTAAGCTGCCATTTCGGACGGGGTTTAGATGGAATACCCACTCCTACCACTCCCATGATAATAGGCCCTACCTCCAACACCAAGGATCACCCCCGCAATACCGAAGGGAGGAATACAATAGGAGACCACCCCATAGGCAGTCGACAAATAGAGCCAATTATAGAGGTCACTCAGCTCAGCCTTATGACTACCATGACCTCTCCCATGACAACTACTGGTCACGAGCGGATACGTGGGAATATGACTTCACGCCTCTTCCATCAAGAGGCAGTTATCACACAAGAAGTGCTCGTCCCGGACATTGGTACTGGGATAGCTAATCATGTGACTCCAAAAAACGATCTTTTGTGTGTAGAATATTTGAATGTACAGTCTCTCCTTAGTAAGATATGTGAAATTGAATTAATGCTCTTAAACAGAAATATTGATGTATTATGTTTAACTGAGACTTGGTTAACCCCGAATATTGTCGATTCACTCATTGAATTTCCTAATTATACAATATATAGATGTGACAAAGGAAGAGGTGGAGGTTGTTGTATTTATGTAAAAAATAATCTTTCTGTTAATATTTGTAATCTTAATGTTCAAAGAGTAGAGGGGGTAGAAGAGGTTTGGCTCTCTGTACAATCTTGTAAGCTACCTTCTGTTATCATTGGTTGCTTGTATAGACATCCGCATGCTTCAAATGATACTTTTAACTATATTTTGAAATGTCTGAGAATGATTTCTCTAAAGAATAAATCAATTCATGTAATAGGTGATCTAAATGATGATTTGATGTTAGGTTCAGCAAAGATACATAATATTTTAAGAGTCACCAAATTAAATCAAATGATTAATAAACCTACTAGAGTTAGCCCCATCTCATCCACACTACTAGACGTGTTAATAACAAACAAGCAGGAAAGTGTCATTAAAATCGAGGTAAATCCAAGTATTGTAGCTGACCATGAACATATTTCATTTATCATAGATATTAAGAAGCCAAGCGTAAACCAGTCACGGTAACCTCTAGGTATTTAAAATATTATTCTGCAGATTTTTTGTGCAATACATTGCTAGACCAGATAATGATTCTAGATACAATCATGCATACTGATGACACAGATATTCAAACAGGAATTTTCAATAAAATATATAATAGTGCCTTAGATAAATGTGCCCCAATAACCACGAAGGAGATAAGAAGACCCAGTGCACCTTGGATAGACAATGATCTCAAAAACAGTATGATTGAAAGGGACAAATTGCAAGAGAGGCTTAAACAGAATAGACATGATGAAAATCTGAACAATTCGTATAAGGAATTGAAAAAACTCATCAATTCGAAGATGCGTACTGCCAAAGCTTATTATAACAAAGAAAAGATCAAGAAAAGTAAATCTCGCAGAGAAACATGGAAAATTATGAATAATATTGTATCTACTAAAACAAATAAAAAGATTGAATATGACAACCCAAAAGCTAGAGCAGATCAATTTAACCAATACTTCGCTAATGTAGGAAAAATAACTTATGATAAAACGCAGGAAATTCTACAAAAGTACGAAAACGAGGATATTAGAAAAACCCAAAATAAATTTGGTAATAATATAAGATTGTTTAGACTGCAACCAGTTACAGTAAAAACAATAATATTAACAGTTAAGAGTTTGAATAATAGTAATGCTTACGGAACGGATGGTATTCCTACTAGTTTCCTAAAAGATTCCCTTACAGTTATTGCATATTATATCACGGTTATCATAAATACATCGATTGTAACTGGGAAATATCCTTCTATTTGGAAACAACCTCTCGTAGACCATCTTCACAAGAAAGGAGACAAGGACGACCCTGGTAATTATAGACCTGTTTCTATCCTTCCCGTAATATCGAAAGTAATAGAAAAGATTGTATGTAATCAGTTAATGGAACATCTAGAAAAAAATAATTTGATTTCTAACACTCAGCATGGATTCCGTAAAGGTTTATCAACAGAAACAGCTTTGATGAGATTAACAGATGAAATTTATAAAAATATTGATAGAAAAAAAGTTTCCATATATATTTTATGTGACCTATCAAAGGCCTTTGATAGTGTCAACCATGATGAATTGTGTAAATCTCTTAAGGAACATTACATTGATACGTTCTGGTTTCAGGATTACTTGAAGGATAGAAGTCAGGTAGTTAGATTAGGAGACGTAAATTCTTGCATTGAAAAGGTTAAATTTGGAGTCCCACAGGGATCTGTCCTAGGTCCAATTCTGTTTTTAGTCTATGTTAATGATATGATTAAATACACAGAAAACTGCCTGCTAATTCAATACGCTGATGACACCCAAGTTCTTTTGGCTGATCAAATAGAAAATTTAGATGGCTTGATAAAAAGGGCTGAACTAATATTGCTCGAAATTAAGAAATATTTTCTAAGAAAAGGGCTATTATTAAATGCCACTAAAACACAGTGCATGTTTGTGGGTAGCTCATAGTATATTAGCAAAATTCCAAATGACATTATAACAAAATGCGATGGTGATGAAGTAAAGATAAGTCAACATGTGAAAAATCTAGGTCTACACATGGACAGGTACATGACATTCAGTACTCACATTGACGAGCTGAGTAGAAAAGTTAGTGGCATTCTAATGTATTTAAGTAGAGTAAAAGATTACTTTGATGATACTACTCAAGCTTTGATTGTGGAAAGTCTGGTCTTGAGTGTAATAAACTACTGTATTAAGATATGGGGGTCAACTAATGATATGCACATGGAAAAAGCTCAAAAAATCCAAAACTTTGCAGGTAGAGTAGCCGTTATTGGGGTGAAAAAACACGATCACATCACCCCAACCCCCCAGCAATTACAGTGGATAAAATTAAAAGAAAAGTGTATGTACGATGTTTGTGTTTGTTTTTAAAAGTTTGAGAAAAGAATATCCCAACTGGCTATACACATTTCCAACAGTTGGTAATTGTAGGAATGCATTAACCAGACAGAATGAAAATCTATATGTAGACAGCTATCGAACTGATTTGGGTTCACGCTCAATGGCAATAAGGGGCCCAGCTTGCTGGAATAAACTACCTCTGGAAATAAGAAAATGTACAAATGTTAGTTCTGATTTATTCAAAAAGAAACTTAAGCAATATTTTTTAAATTTTACTTGGATGTATATATATCCTAAATTTTTACAATCCAATTATTGTGAATTTTATGTAAATAATTTATATTGTTATGAAACAGAATAACCATTTTATAATGGAATAAAGGTTTTTGACTTTGACTTTGACTCTCTCTCTTCCATGATCCTTCATGAAGTTAGAATAAACAAAATAAACCCCTTTCATATAAATCTGACAGTTTATTAGTGATTTTAAAACAAGTGTAAAACTTAGAATTCATCAAGTCACATATTTTCATAATGACCAAAATAATTAACGATGGTGAAAAAGGGTTGATTTCAATTCTAAGAACAAAAAACCTTAATTCGACGGGTATATGCACAGAAGAATTGTCATTGACTTTTATCCTTCTACATGGCTGAGTTTTATGGTCAATGGCGTACAAGTATCTTGGACTGGGGTTCGAAACCCGGCAAGTCAGATACTATAGTCTTTGAGTGATTTCGCCTGGAGTTCTGATCCCGAGGTCGTTAAGAGAATCCAGACTTTAATATATTAATATAAATGGCTTATTTGAATAACTGAAAAACACTTTTATATGTGGAAGATTTATCATTACTTGAATGCCAAGTCCCAAACCTACCAATTAGCTATGATAGTGAAAATGGGTTGATTTAAATTCTATGTACAAAAACCTTAATTCGACATGTATATGTGCAGAAGAATTTTCATTGACTTTTATCTTTCTTCGTGGCAGAGTGGTATGGTCAATGGCATACAAGTAAGGATACCAAAATCAACCTCTTAGTATATTACCAATCGGCAAAATGGAGAATCTTAATCATGAAAAATAATCCTGCCCCGGTGTACCGGTTTCAAATTACCCCCTCCAAATCTTACCCCCCGGTAACTTGAAACCGGTTTCAAGCTACCCCCGAGGGTAATTTGAAACCGGTTTTAAGTTACTCCCCTGGTTTCAAACTACCCCCCTCGTTTTTGCGCAGGATCTCATCATTTATGAATATTAATAAATTGTTTTTGATCAGGGTCAACACAATCATTAGGTTTTATGCATATATATCTACTGTTTCACCTATTGGTATCGTTTATTAATATCTAGACTTTATCCGTTTTATGTTTATATCTTAGCTAATAATTGTCGGAAATTCCGTTATCAGTCATGGGCGCATATTTTTCCGAGACAGGGAGACGAGGTGGAATTTCATTTTGACGGTTATTTTTTTTATTATTTGAAATATTTCATAATTATATTGCAAGCAGATATTATATATGATATAATCAACATATTGATCATAAGTATATATGTATACACACACACACACACACACACACACATATATATATATATATATATATATATATATATATATATATATATATATATATATATATATATATATATATTGTATACGTGTGCGTGTATATATATTTGTATGTATATATATATATATATATATATATATATATATATATATATATATATATATATATATATATATGTATATATATATATATATATATATATATATATATATATATATATATATATATATGTTGTAAATACTATATCATTCATGATATCTGTAAATAATTGGCACTTTTAATAAAACACGATACAGTACATGCTGTTTGCTTCTACTGTACTTACATTGGTTGTTTGTATGCGAAAACGCCTGGACTACGGTAAAGTCGTTACACTTTATAGCACTCTATGGATTACATTGAACACAGCTTGTGTTAATCTCACATCTGTTGTTACTGATTTTAGCCTAAAGGCAGGCAGCTGTGTGTTATCATGGGCTAAATCAAATCCTATCTAAGCCATCTTCCAGAGTAGTAAGTGATGGATTCGTGTATATATTTTTTTTTTCTGTTGTTGATCTCAAAATAGAAAATTATTGAAAAACTGGGTGATAAAATGTTTAAGAATTTTACCTGAAATGTATCATAAAGAAAAAAAAAAAAAGGACCTCGCAACATGGTCACCTGTACATTTCCATGCGGTATATATAAGACTTCTGCCCCTTTGTCATAGCTCCATTCTTTCTTATTACTCATTTCATCAAATGACAAAACAGCAATACCAAGTAATCGAGACTTCATACCATCTTTAAAGTCCTCTGGTCTAAATTGAATCGAGGTAACAGTAGCTTAGTTAATTCTGTCTTCACGACAACATGCATTTTGGTGATTTATATTTGAGCTTTTATTTTTCACGTGCATAGCATCCAGTTACTACGAAGTTACTATGCATTATCACTGACAGAATATATGAATAAACAAAAAGATATATGGACACAAGGAGTTCTATTGTTATATTGCATCTATGGGTATAGTCAAACCATTTTAAGAGCAAACTCGGAGCCCAATAGCGGCATTGCCAGTTCTCTTGGGTCATTTTGAAAGCACACCTGGCTTGACCGCTTTAATCTATGGTCGAGCCAAGGAAAGGAGAAAAGGGTCAGCTAATAAGTCATTCAGCCAGATTTGAACGGTCTAAGAATATAATCTTTTAATTTGATAATCTCTCCAAATTGTTTCCTTCGCTCTTTTTGCTTGCAACCACGTGGAGACAAGTTGAAACTCTTAAATATAACAAAGAACAAAATTGTTATAAAACGATTATCATACTAACAGAAATAATCTTAATTTTGATATCAAATGAATTCAGTTCTCAATTATGATTGATTATTAAAAGACAGGATTCTTTACGAAGGATTTAATTAACTATGTTTAATATGGTATATTTACATAGGTGATTTTATTGTTTTAGAATTTATTTAATTAATCGACAAATTTTTTTTTACAACAAAGGTGTTAGCAAACGTGGTTATGGTGACTTCGTCAGATGAAGTTAGTGCTATCACAAAAGATTCAACGAATTAGTTAATTCAGACCATTTTCATGTCTTCCTTTATAATGTTATCAGTATGCTTAATACCCTTGACCCAATTTTCCTTGCAAATCTGAAACAAAGTCGTTTTTGGTATGTTGGTTGCATCTGTGACACGTTTGATTGCTTGGTCAATTCCAAATTTAACAATTTCATTATGATTTTCCAATTTTAAAAAACTGATAGACATTGCATGCCATTTTTCTTTCTTCTGGGCGAAAAAACACGACGCTGAAAACTTACCATGGTTTATACGGAAGCCTATTGTGCAAGACAGTGAATGAGGAAGCTAATCTTCATGCATTTAATAAAATTTGACCAAAGGTCTCATTGAACTGACCCAGTGAAGATGTGGCAACGTGTATCCCATATCTCCTAGTTTGTCATTTTCCTTCCCTTGTCTTAGTGAAGCGAAAGCATCGGGATTAAGGAGAATCGTCACCGCCGCAAATGAGTTTTGGTGATTGACACCTTAAGCTGCACGTTGGCTGCCCTTGTTCTAAAGATGTGTATATATATACATATATATATATATATATATATATATATATATATATATATATATATATATATATATATATATATATATATATATATATATATATATATATATATATATGCTTTTGTATAAATAATAAAATAATCAACACTATTTATTCTGAGTGATTTTTGTGTCAATTTCTCCAGGCATATTGCCGCCCGATGCTCATGAACCTAAAACACATGAATAGAATCTATTGGAGATAAAAAAAAAAGGGAGAAAAAAAAATCTCGACAATCACGCACACACTGAAATCAAATGAAGTTTTACCTCGCCGTTATCACTAAACCTTAAATGACAGTCTGTAACTTCAAATATTGTGTATTAGGGAATTAAATGACATGTTAGGTCTTAGATACGAAAATATCAACAATCACACGAACACTGAAATAAAATGAAATTTTACCTCGCCTTTATCACAAAACCTTAAATTACAGTCTGACTTCTAAAGTGTCATATAATTCACTAATACTCAATATTTGGTCTTAAATACAAAATTAAACTACTTTTCCTACTGCTGCGAAGCCAGCAATAGATGCATGATACATATTTGCGATGTCACATGAATTATTTACCATTCTGATGAGGGGGTAACTTGAAAACAGAGGGGGTAACTTGAGACCGGTTTCAAACTACCCCCCCCCCCGGTAATCTGAAACCGGTTTAAAGTTACCGGGGGGGGGTAGTTTGAAACTGGGGGTAACTTGAAACCTTTACACCGGCCCTGCAAGATGATATAAAGTAGACCGATGATATATAATGATAAAACTTCCCTGTCCAAGGATGTACTGGCACCTACATTGGATGACGACGATGCCTCTATCTAAAAGATTATATTACCATGTGAAAGAGGGTGCAATAAAAATGCATTGCCTCTAATCATCACAAAGAATCATATAGTAAATAATGTTAACATTATTGGCAGTGGCACTGACAGCAGGAGCCTCAGGATAATTTAAGCGCTTTTCATACAGCAAGAAAGACCTGACCTCAACACCACGAATGATATGACCTTATTGCTAACGTGCATACGTTATTTCACCAACAGCAGCTTAGACAATCACCACCTTAACAACATTGTCAGTGCCAGAGGACAGAATATCGCCTATCCCAAACCTGAGTCGACACCATAATCCCACTAAGCATCCCGGCCAGCCATAGACACCTATCACCCTACGGCATTCCATGACCAATAACGATGGAATGTCAAACGCAGGACTTCGTATATAACCTCATACAAACCCATCATTTATTACAGTTTACTCCTGAAAATGAACAGGAGAACTTCTGCCTGCTCGAAACTGGTTGAGTTGAAGGATTTGTTCAATCTAATTCTATAGATTTTGAATTTTTTGTACATAAAGTGAACATTCCTTAATGCACACTGCAATTGTGAAAGTGATATACGACAAAATAAAGACGTTATTGGTTTATCATTCTGAAAACCCTAGGGCATTTAAGGCACATAGAGTCAATAAAGACATGCGGCATGTTTTCTGGCGTGCTAATTGTAAGGATTGGGTTACTAAGCATTTCTTTGTTGAATGGATAAACCAAGTTTTCGGCCCTGCTGTCAAGAAGTACCTTCAGGAGAGTAATTTGCCTTTACAGTAAAGTGCTTGCTTTGCTTGGATAATGCCCCCGCTTACCCCTCAGGACTCGAAGATGATATCATCGACCAGTTAAAGTTCATCAGAGTGCTGTATCTTCCACCGAACACCACCCCTATCCTCCAGCGTATGGAACTGCAAGTCATCTCTAATTTTAATAAGCTCTACACCAAGCACTTATTTAAGCAGTGCTTTAATGTCACACAAAGCACCAACTTACCTTTGCATGAATTTTGGAAGAGCCATTTAAATATCGTGCACTGCTTGAAGGTCATAGTTTAGGCTTGGGAGGGAGTAACTCGAAGGACACTGAATTCAGCTTGGAAGAAGCTTTGGCCTGATGCTGCTTCTCACGGAGATTTTGAAGGTTTTGGCCTCGAGTCTAACCCTGTGCTTGCCGTAGAGGAAGACGTAGAAGAAATTGTATCCCTTGTCAAGTCCATGGGTCTGGAGATCGATGAAGATGACATAACCAAACTTGTCGAGGAGCATCATGAAGAGCACACCACCGAGGAACTCAAAGACCTGCCTGCCATGCAGAATGATGAGTTCAAAGCGCAGTTGAGGGAGTTGGAGGATATCGAGGAGGTAGAGTACATCTAAATCCAGCTGCAATAAAAGATATGCTAGCACATCATCAACACGTGGAGGACTTCATTAATAAGTATCACCCACAGAAACTTCAGGTTTTCCGTGTAGTTTCGCAAATCGATGATGTCTGCATAACCCATTTCAGAAACATTCTGAAAAGCCATACCAAGCAACTTTGTCTCGGTAGTTTTTTTAAAAAATCTACGGAGCGGTCTAGTGATCTTGGTGAAGAGAAAGAAAGTGAAGCAATGAAAACTAAGATTTAATTGAGTGAAAGTGATGAAAATTAAAAAAAAAAAGATAAAAAAACATAGGACATTAAAATTTGAAAAAAATAAATGAGCTAAGTTAGGTTGAAGTTCACGTATGGTAAGTTAGAGTAAGTTATGGTACGATATCGCAGTCACCATCTCTACCTCCTCGCAGACCGTCCGTCTCCTCCTGCGTAGCAAATCTTACCACTGTGTTGGCCTGTCTCTGAGGTAAAGTGACAATAAAAACCCATTTTCTATTTATTATTTCTTTATAATTATTTTTTACATCTCTCTTATATATAATGCAATTTTATTATTCTTATGTGTAAATATGTGTAGTAATTTATTAAGGAGTTATCATAGGTTTTTGGGCTCTAGAACAAATTATACAAATTACAGTGTATCCTTATGGGAACATTTGCTCCAACATACAATTGTTTTGACATACTAAGCAGGTCCGGAAATGAATTAAGATCGTATGTACAGGTTCCACTGTATTTCTTATCTTAGCTTCGGTCTACAGAGTCTGGTAGTTTATAGTGTAGGTTTCCAGTTTGCATCCAAATGTCTTTGGAGTACATCACTTTCCCCACCATATCTGCTGTTTTTATTAGCATGTTCCCTTGCACTACTTTTGGTTCTATTTCGACTACTACCTTCTCAAGATTCCCTTTCAATGACTTAGGCATGGTTCCTAGTACTCCTTGGATTATTGGCCGCACCTTTACCTTCATATTCGATAGCCTTCTTACTTTAATTCAAATGTCCTTGTTCATTTCTGTTTTTTCTCTCCCTTTATCTTTCAATCTTGAGACGCACGTTACTGTAACATCTACGAATGATACTTTTTTCGTTGTTTTGTCAATCAGAGGGATTTCTGGTCCCTGTGCTTGAATCACCCTGTCCGTTTTCATAGTTTAGTTACACAGTAGTTAGTCTGATCATGTTTATTATTATTATTATTATTATTATTATTAATATTATTATTATTATTATTATTATTATTATTATTATTATTATTATTATTATTATTATTATTATTATTATTGTTGTTATTATTATCATTTTTATTATTATTAATATTATTAATCACAGAAATACGAAGACAATAAAGATTTTGCTGAATTTTCTCTTTGTTTTGATATTTATATAATTAAAACTTTTCTAATTATTTCACGTAATTTTTCTCAAGACAAATAATTCATGTTAGGTCATTTGGCGAACTCGCAGACGCTTCAAAAGCAAAGCTAAGACCATTAATCATCTTGGTGATGTATCACCACCTTTGAGATATAGCATCTTTATGGTTATTTTATTTATTACGTGTGAGGAATAGGTTTTTGAGATATCGAGATACAAATTCTTTTGCATCGATTAGAAAATGTTAAAATCAAACGTGCTAACATTAAACCATTTCCAGGTATGACAAACCGCATATTACACTGACCCTCCCTCTTTTGGAACTGCCTCAAGTCCCCATTATATCTTTTGAGATCATACGGTGGTTAAGGTGAGGAATGGCTTCTGATGCCTGGACTGGAATACTTCCTAGACTCGTAAATTATGGCATCAACACTGTGGATTTGATCTTCCCCCCATTTTTATTGTGTCTGCTCACACTTAAAATGTCCTTCTTTGTCATGAAGACCACAACATTTATCGGTATACTGTAGTTATCTTTCTTGCAAAATAGGTCCTTTTTATGATATTTTATGACCAGCTGATAGATGTGAAGGAGAGATAAGTTATTTTACAACTGCAAGCAGTAATGCAATAATAAGGAGATAACAAGTATTTGGCTCCTACGTACCCAAACCGAACGGTGCTACTCAATTTCCTCTTTCATAGTTCCTTTGGTAGTTTCATAGGTTAACATATCCACAAAAACAGCACTGTTTTTATGCAGAGTTTATTACCTGGGGGATAGAGAAAACTATCATAAAATTTATCCTCACAAATATAGGCTTTTAGTGAAAGCCTGCATTCGGAAAATAGCAAGAGAAATCGTGCAAAATAACACATACTGACATTATTTTTTTAAAAATCTGATCCAAGGATTAGCTAATTACCTAATAAAGTGACTTTAATTTTAGTAAATTGCCCTATCAATGTAAAATTATTATTATTTTCATCTGTATTATTATTATTATTATTATTATTATTATTATTATTATTATTATTATTATTATTGTTGTTGTTGCTGTTTATATTATTATTATTATTATTATTATTATTATTATTATTATTATTATTATTATTATTATTATTGTTGTTGTTGTTGCTGTTTATGTTATTATTATTATTATTATTATTATTATTATTATTATTATTATTATTATTATTATTATTATTATTATTATTATTAAAAAGGCCATACCATTACGTAATAGCACTTCCAGTAATGTGTCAAAATTATACAATTCTCCAATGGGTGAAATATTTATAACAGTTGCTAACTCCAGCCGATGTCAGTCCAATTTCAGGGATATGGAGGTGTGTAAAGACAAAAGGTTGGACTCTTGGTTTTATTTCTAAATGAAATAATTTTTATCAATAAGTTATAAAATATTTTACACTTTTGTTAATGTTTAGTTTAACATTTTTTTGGATATTAAAGATAAATATTTGATATAAAAAGGATAGATATTATATATCTGCTCACAAGTACAGATATCACCGGCAGAAAAGTTTATGAAAGCCTATCAGAAGCATAGAAAAGAGTTATTGGATCTTCAGTCTAATTTATATATATATATATATATATATATATATATATATATATATATATATATATATATATATATATATATATATATATATATATATATATATATATAAAATCTCTGATCTCTTGATACACGAGAAAACTCGACGTTTCTACTCAACCATGACTATCCTAAATTACATCTTTACGGATATATATGTGAAATTCCACAGTATGTTTAACTAAGGATATTACAAAGAAGCTTAATATATTTTACATAAAAAGAGGGCTCCATATAAGCATTTCACACTTGTAAACCAAAAGCTATAAAGGAATATAATCATAAATTCTTGAATGTGAGGATTCATTTTTTTTATATTGAGAAAAATGAAAGATTATTTCTTTTCAAAGCAGTTTCATCAAAAGATTTATTAATCGATTGAACTTTCAGCTAGTTTTACTCAAACAGCCCTTGCAATCATTTATTAAACATACGTTATTGCATATATGAATTGATACTCAGTTCCTTTGATAGTCCTAGGATATTTGAATTCAAACTTTTTATCTTTGAAAATGTTATATACGACCAAAATTATTCCGTCAATATTTTCATATTAGAACATTAAATAGCCAGGGTAACTGTTCTTGACATTTCACACCTGGATTGAACATTGGAATTCTATAAAGACATGCGTATCCTCAAGTCAGGTTTCCAACCAACAATAGACTTTTAATGCGTGGGAAATTTGTAGTATTAATAATACATTTGCAGAATTGTTCACCAAAGACTAAGTTTGTTCATGAGCATAAGTGTGTAAAGTTAATGTTATTGAAGTCTCATCAAATAAATTTCCAGTGAATAGCAGAGTACTCCAAGGGAATGTGTTGTCACCTATGTTGTTTATCCTACTCGTGGATTTTGTAATACATAGAACAGTTAGAGATGATTGACAAGGATTGGACTGCATTGGTGATAGGAATTTAGCTGACTTAGAGTATGCTGAAGATTCTTCTCTTGATCACAAAGCACCTTAGGAATTGCAATGCTTGCTTACCAGAATGGATGCAATTTCACACGAAGATGATGAGAACGGAGTATACATTGAAAGATGAAATATCATTGAAAGGAGGTGAATTAAGGAGGTAGAATCATTTAAGTATTCAGGAAACTATGATTTCCAATACAGGATATCTAAAATTGGAGTTTAAGTGAAAGATTGAAAAAAGCAAATCAGACAATGGCTAAGTTAAGTAAAATTTTAAAATCCAATTGCATGAAATTACATATAAAAGTCACACTATATATCAATTTAGTGAGATGGGTGTTACTCTATGAAGATTAATCATGGTGTGACAATGAAATAGTCTCCAATAGATTTAGCAGATATGTGAACAAAACCCTAAGAAAGATATTGGAAGTCATATGGCAGGAAAGGAGTAGAAATGAGGCTATAAACGAGATTACTCGAGTGCCATATGTGGACGAGATCATAATGAGGGGTAAAGGGAGATGGTTTTAGCATGCTCTTTGCATTCCCATAGAGAGATTACATCACAAGCCAGTTATAACTCAAAAAGCTATGGAAAAAATTATGATGAGAATGGCACTAAGAGACGGAAAAGGGGAAACAAGAATAGGAGAGCAAACTAAAGTAGAGGATATTCTAACAACATGTAAGAAAAGATATTGGAGATGGGCAGGACGGATAAGGTGAATGACAAATGATAGATAGATTTTAGGAATAACAGAATGGGTCCCTATAAATTACAAAAGAAGCAGTAGAAAGAACTGGCATAGAAAGACCATAAATACGCTATCCGAAGGATATGTATGAGGGCATTGTCATGCAGTGGACTATTTATGGCTTATGATGATATATATATATATATATATATATATATATATATATATATATATATATATATATATATATATATATATATATATATATATATATATATATATATATACATATATATATATATATATATATATATATATATATATATATGTATATATATGTATATATATATATATATATATATATATATATATATATATATATATATATATATATATATGTATATATATATATATATATATATATATATATATATATATATACATATACATACATATATATATATATATATATATATATATATATATATATATATACATATATATATATATATATATATATATATATATATATATATATATATGTATATATATATATGTATATATATGTATATATATATATATATATATATATATATATATACATATACATATACATACATATATATATATATATATATATATATATATATATATATATATATATATATATATATATATACATATATATATATATATATATATATATATTTATATATATATATATATATATATATATATATAAAATTTATATGTATATATATACATATTTGTATATATATATATATACATATATATATATATATATATATATATATATATATATATATATATATATATATATATTTATATATACATACCTATATATATATATATATATATATATATATATATATATATATATATATATATATATATATATATATATATATACACATATATATGTATATATATATATATATATATATATATATATATATATATATATATACATTATGCATATATACATACATATATATGTATATATATATATATATATATATATATATATATATATATATATATATTTATTTATATATATACATACATATATATATATATATATATATATATATATATATATATATATATATATATATATATATATATATTTATATATATATATATATATATATATATATATATATATATATATATATATATAAAATATTAATTGCTAAGCTACAACCCTAGTTGGAAAAGTACACTGCTATAAGCCCAGGGGCTTCTACAGGGAAAATAGCCCAGTTAGGAAAGGAAACAAGGAAAAATTAAATTTTTAAGAAGAGTAACAACATTAAAAAAAAAATCTCCTATATACAGTAAACGATATACACTTTAACAAATCAAGAGGGAGAGACATAAGAGAGAATAGTGTGCCCGAGTGTACCCTCAAGCAAGAGAACTCTAACCCATGGCAGTGGAAGACCATGGTACTGAGGCTATGGCACTACCCAAACCTAGAGAACAATGGTTTGATTTTGAAGTGTCCTCCGAGAAGAGCTGCTTACCATAGCTTAAGAGTTCCCTCTACCCATTCCAAGAGAAAAGTGGCCACTGAACAATTACAGTGCAGTAATCCCTTGGGTGAAGAAGAATTGTTTGGTAATCTTAGTGTTGTCAGGTGTATGAAGACAGAGAGGAATATATAAGGATTATGCCAGACTATTCGGTGTGCATGTATAGGCAAATGGGAAAATGAACCATAACCAGAGAGAAGGATCAATGTAACACTGTCTGGCTATTCAAAAGATCCCATATCTCTCTAGCGGTAGTATTTCAACAGGTGGCTGGTGTCCTGGCTAACCTACTACCTACTTCTCGAAGAAGTCTCTGGCAGCAGGGTGACGGATTGGGTTTAAGGAGATAGACAAGCTCTCTCTTCATCTTATACCCTCGATGCCTGGCGGATGATCTTACTACAATTAGTATAAACCAGCAGGGGTCACTTGCCTACTTTGATAGGCACTGCACATCACAAGAAACTGCTATCCTTTGATGAATCTAGCCAATGAATTGTCTATGGATATAGTCAGTCTATGGAAAGCAAAAAGGACAGAAAGTCCCTCAGCCCCAGGCGTAGCAGTGTGCTAAGAATCTCCCGGTTTCTAAATACTAAAGAAAAATTGAAAATTGGTATTGGAATGTCAGAACCATGAATCAGATGTAAAAGTTAGAGCATGTGGAAAATGAATTTATGAAGGGGATTGGTAAGGAAATCTTAGAGCAATGCAATATATATATATATATATATATATATATATATATATATATATATATATATATATATATATATATATATATATATTCAGGAAGAACTGATAGAGTAGGAAGAGAAGTGGTTAGAATGATGACGACAACAAGAGCAGAAAAGGCATTAACCGCGTGGAGAGTTGTAAATAGCAGAATGTTGTTTGCAGTTTAAATAAAAGGGACTTGGCGAAATTGAAAATGAGAATGAAGCCCATTCTATAAGTTTCTTCTCAGCCGACAATCTTGTTATTGGAGATACTCTTTTCCTGCACAAAAACATCCACAAATATACATGGACTTCATCATGTGGCAATTACAAAAATCAAATAGATCACACTGCCATTAATAAAGAGATAATGGGGGCTCTAAGGAATGTGAGAAGCTATACAGGTGCAGATATTGGTAGTGAATACCAGCCACTCATTTCCACACTGAAATAAAACTAAAAGCACCCAACAGAAATGTAGATAGAATACCTATTTGATAAAACTAAGCTTCTAGAGGATGAGCACAGGGAAACCACTGCAATTGAATGTAGGAATCGATTTGCTGTCTTAGACACAAATAATTAACGAAGAATGGTGTGATATTAAGAACATATATCTGTCAGTTGGTAGTGAAGTTTTAGTACATGTAGTTACAAGGAGAAAGCCATGGCCATCAAATGATACTTGATATAAAAAAAAAGGAAACGGACAGAAATTAATTGTTGAAGTTTTAGGAAGTATTGAATATTACAAGGTAGAGCATGCTAAATATACAAGTATTGATATTGAAGTGAAAAGAGCACCTGGGAATGACTGGAGAGAATATTTACACAGTAAAGCAGATAAGGCTGAAAAAGCTAGGAATTAAGGGAGTGGCTATGGGATAAGAATTGATTATAGAATTATTAATGAAATCTCGACTAGGGAAAATAAGAAGAACCATATACCCATAAAAAAGAGAGATGGATCTGTTGTAACAACCCAGGATGAAGAAAGGCAACGTTAGTTGGAACACTTTAGTAAGGTCATGAATAGGAGATATGAAGTGAATAATTTGATTTATATACCTGAACCTAAGGAAGATCTTGAGGTGCCCATGAATGAATTCAGTGTTTTTGAAGTCGAAGCTATTCTTAAAAAAGTCAAGAGTTAGAAAGCCCCGAGATACGGCGAAATAACTGCTGAGATGATATTGGCTGAACATGAAGTGACTCTCACAATTCATTACTAGGAATGTTGGTTAAGATGGCAAAAATAGATCTGACTGATTGCAGTAATTACAGAGGCATCACACTTACGTAAGTTGTCAGGAAAATATATAGTTTGCTTAATATAAAGAGGCTGGAGAGAAAGATTGATGAAAAGCTGACATAAACAAGTGGGATCTATAAAAGGAAGAAATTTTACTGACCAGATTTCCATTTAAGGACATGTTGTACAGCAATGTGTAGAATATAAGAATACACTGTTGATGGCATATGTGAACTTCGAAAAAGACTTTGGTTAAGTCTGTTAATGAGCAGAGGAATTGCAAAGTTAATGTTAGCTAAGTCCTATCATATGAATTTCCAGTGAACAGTGGAGTACTCTAATGGAATGTGTTGTCACCTATATTGTTTATCCTCCTCATGCAGATGGTGGAGAAGGATTGGACTTGGTTGGTAATAATAAGTTAGCGGACCTATAGTATGCTGATGACGCTGTCCTTATTAAAGCCTGGATAGGTATCGTTATTTGACCACCTTAATTAGGCATCGATGGGTCGACCTTGACCAGAGGTCACAAAAAAATTCATAAAAAATCCATTAAGGAAGCAATTTACAATATTTTACTATTGAAAAAATTCAAAGAATATTCTATTCTTGCAGGAAAGTAAATGAAAGCTAAATCTAAAATAAATAATCATTACAAATAAATTAATAAAATAAGTATAAAGAAAAAAGGACTTTGCAAAATATTTCACCTAAAATCTAAATATGGAAATAAGCTAAAACTATTCTAAGAACTTATTTTACGATAATTGAGCATTATTTGCTGAGATCCAGGTGGGTAGGAACCATAAGAGAACGTTTCCTGGGATGAGAAAAAATGTGTATGTGTTTTTGGCTAAACAAATCTATCCTTTTTTCAACATTTTTCTGTGGTAAATGATATATTTAGTGACTGAAACTTTCACATGATATGGCATTATTATCGTACAACAAAAATGTGGAAAAGAATCTGCACTTGGGTATTATTTAGCGGTTTAAAAATGGAAATTTTTATAATTTTTTGTTTTTTTCTTTGGATTTCTATTTTGATTTTTTTTCATAAATAAAATCCTTATATCTATTACTGAGTATGTTATTTAAGCATGAAAATACCCGAAATTTTATAAAATAGAGAAATACATGGAGCTATGCCAGCTTGTTTCAGATATGCTCACAAAATGGCCGCCAACCACACCACCTTGGAAGGTCAAATCTGCTACCTGAAATGGATAAAGATATGTCAATATCAGCGAGTCATTTACTTATAAAAATTTTCGAGGAATTTCAGAGAATTATTAAGGTAGCTAGAATGAAGTTTATAGATTATTTTGTAATTAAATATGATAAAATAATGATCATAATTAAGTCATCATAAAGGTACAATCTTACAAAAACTGGAGCTATTTTATAAAAACATACGGGGTAGAAGACATTCACAAACACTTCACAACAATCCTTTTTCATATAAGCCTAAACACTACTGCCAATTCAATAATTATATAAAAATTTTATATTACACAACTTACCTTAATTAGGTATTGATGGGTCAAGCTCGACCCGAGGGAATCTCAGAAATAGCACAAGGAAAAAACCTGGGATGAAATGCGTCCTCACCCGACTGCTGAGCACACTGAACTGAGGTCTTGCAGGTCGATATCATTCACAATTAATACAAAGGATAAATTATGGCCAAAAAAAAAAATAAAAATTAAACCTCGGGTCGTGTACGACCCACCACACCTATCAAGGGTTTAACACACCATCACAGGATTTGCAATGCTTGCTTACCAGAATGCTAGAACTGGAGTCTAATTACAGAATGAAAATGAAATTATTCTTCCATCAGAAATATATTGGGAGGTAAATGGCAGTATAGGATTAGAAATGAAACTACATGAGAGATTACTCGAGTAGCATATGTGAATGAGGTCTTTATGAGGGGTAGATGGAGAGGGTTTGGGCATGCTCTTCGCAATCTTCAAGAGAGATTAGTCCACCAGACTTTCAATTGAGCTCCTCAAGGCACTGAAAGATTTGGAAGACCCAAAATAACATGGCTTAGGAATATGAAGCACGAAGTAGTAGATAACGAATGGAAAAGCGTTGATTTAGAAGCTTAAGATGGAGATGACTGCCGGAATCTAACTGAGGCGCTTTGCGTCAATAGGCGGTAATGATGTTTTATATATATATATATATATATATATATATATATATATATATATATATATATATATATATATATATATATATTATACATATACGTATATATATACATATATATATAAATATATATATATATATATATATATATATATATATATATATATATATATATATATATTTATATATATACATACATATATATATATATATATATATATATATATATATATAAGTATGTATATATATATATATATATATAATATATATATATATATATATATATATATATATATATTTATATATATATATATATATATATATATATATATATATATATATATATATATATATATATGTATATGTATATATATATATTTATATATATATATATATATATATATATATATATATATATATATATATATATATAAGTATGTATAAATATATATATATATATATATATATATATATATATATATATATATATATATATATATATATATATATATATATAATTGAGGTGCCAGTGATGGGAGATGAGAATGAGAGAGAGATTACAATAGAGGAAGTGAGGAGAGCACTAGATGAAACGAGAGTAGGAAAAGCATCGGGTATGGATGGTGTGAAAGCTGATATGTTGAAGGAAGGGGGTGTGACTGTACTTGAATGGTTGGTGAGATTGTTTAATGTGTGTTTTGTGTTGTCAATGGTACCAGTAGATTGGGTCTGTGCATGTATTGTACCACTATATAAGGGTAAGGGAGATGTGCATGAGTGTTGTAATTCAAGAGGTATTAGTTTGTTGAGTGTAGTTGGAAAAGTGTATGGTAGAATACTGATTAATAGGATTAAGGATAAAACAGAGAATGCAATCTTGGAAGTACAGGGTGGTTTTAGAAGAGGTAGGGGTTGTATGAATCAGATTTTTACAGTTAGGCAGATATGCGAGAAATATTTAGCAAAAGGTAAGGAGGTGTATGTTGCGTTTATGGATCTGGAGAAAGCATATGATAGAGTTGATAGGGAAGCAATGTGGAATGTGATGAGGTTATATGGAGTTGGTGGAAGGTTGTTGCAAGCAGTGAAAAGTTTTTACACAGGTAGTAAAGCATGTGTTAGAATAGGAAATGAGGTGAGCGGTTGGTTTCCGGTGAGAGTG
>NC_090747.1:33714840-33732340 GCF_036898095.1 Palaemon carinicauda | reverse complement strand
GACCTAGGAAGATGTCTGAAGACAAAAGGTGAATAGTGCGAAGCTTACTAAAAGTCAGTAGTAAGAGTTTATTTCAAAATAACATTCACTTTCAGCAAATCTTTGAAAGACGTACTGGACAGAATTCGATTACTGCTAACCAACATCGGATAACCAGACACCGTGAAAGGAGACGCTATAACAATTAAATTCAACTATATTTAACAGCGATAATTACAAAAGCTATTATAATAAACTATTCATCTACCCTCTCCTTAGTTTTGACTTTATCTCTGTTCTTTTCTTGGACACGTTCTGAAATAACTGTTATTTACAAGTTTGGAAGTAAAAAAGACCTTCACCATCATTTACATATCTAATCTTTTATTCGATTTATATCACTCCACTTTGCATTCTTAATACTGTCTAATTCTTTGTATAGCAATACGAATATTAGATGATAATTCATAATCAATTAGACAATATTCGACAGCTGTGAAGTTTTTTATCAATCCCCTTTAAACTTATTTTTCTTTCATTCACTTGATAATCCAATTAATAAAAAGGTATACAACACGTTCAATACATATAGACCAGCATATCATTAAAATGTTGCATAAACCAGACCAGTAACTTCAAAACAGCATGATCGTTCTTGAACCACAGTATTATTAAGTAAAAAATTAAATAATGTAAAACCAATCAAAAAGCTGAAATTACGAGCAATCCCTTTCTCTGGAATCCGTTTCCGAGAGAGAGAGAGAGAGAGAGAGAGAGAGAGAGAGAGAGAGAGAGAGAGAGAGAGAGAGAGAGGTGGCTTCATTGATAATCCATTACTTATAGGCCTTCCCATTCAGCAGTTCGAGAAAATCAAACCACTAGGGAGTAATTTAATGATTGAATGGTTAACTGGTGTATAAATATGGTATTGGGTCATCAGTTTATCTAAATCTTGAAAATCCTTTCGGAAATCAATTGCATTTAACGTCCTGCTTTTCCAACTAGGATTGTAGCTTAGCAAGTAATAATAATAATAATAATAATACTAATAATAATAATAATAATAATAATAATAATAATAACAATAATAATAATAGTAATAATAATAATGATAATAATGATATTACTAATAATGATAATAATAATATGTGTTGTTTGCCTTACACGAATAGGAAGAAATATATTTTTCTGTGATTTCGCTGCTTAAAATTTAATGATTTTTCTTTTATTTAAATTATTTGTTTAATTTTTTTGCTCATCAGTAATACAGTGTTTAAGTAGTAATATTGGCAATAAAGGCCTTCTTGAGTTTTGGAAACTATGATGAGATGATATGAGAGACACGTGGGGCTTAGGAATATTTTCAGAGATTATACTACTTGAATTTTAGTGATTTTTTTTTTATTATTTATTTGTATTATTTTTTGTTGTTTTCGCTGTTCACTAATAAAAGACTGTTTGTACATGATTATATCGATAATTCCACAGTTTAATATTGTTGGCGTGAATAGTAAATAATATCGCTCTTTTTTACAATTGTTTGATGAAACAACTATTTCTTGGTTAAAATATTGGCTTTTTCAATTATTTTATTTATTTATCTAAATTTCACCTTTTTTTTTATTTGTAGATAATGTAAATCATATATTATTGAAATGAAAAAGACCTTTTTACTTGGTGAGTGTTTTAACAAAATAATTCTAATCTCTACAATATGAACTGAACCATTTTTTCAGGTTAAATAATCAGCATTTTTCCCTTTTTAGTATTCATTTAAATTTCGCTTGGCGGGGGGGGGGGGGGGCAGTGCTTTTATATTAGTGAATTGAAAGTTAATTTTCCGACTAGTTGTTTGTATAAATACAACGATTTCAATCCATAAAATATGCATAAGAGCTATTATTTTTACATAAAATATTGCATTTTTAACTTATATTTTGCATTAAATTCATTTCTTTATTTTTCATTTTAGGTCAAAATTTTCTTCGTGACATTTTAATATACTGTTTAGACGTTAAGAAAGCCAACTTATAAGTTAAAGAAAAAATAAATAAAATAAAAATTGGATAATAAATAACGTGGTGAGTTGACAAACCCATTCTCCATTTCAAGTGTCAGATTTGGCCGTCTGGAACCATTTTGTATACATAGATGAAGGGTAATATGATATATTTCTATGCATAAAGAAATTTAGTATATTTTGCTATGATTTCATGCAAAAATATGAATTTCCACACTAGAGGCAATACTTTTTATCAAAACTTTTCAACTTGAAACTACTTGAATATATAATTATCTATACATATTACCCCTAAGAGAACAGTAAATAATATACTTAGTTCCAATGCTGTTTCATATTTTTGTTTTTTCCGAAAATAAGGCTTCATTTTGTTTTAGTTATACCAAGATCATATTTCCTTTACTAACTCCCCTAAATACTTGAATTTCTAGAAAGAAAGAAAGAAAAAACACTCCCTAAAACTTTTCAGGTTATCATACATTTACTGTAGGTCAGACCATCATACAAGTGTCATTAACTATTTTTCACCATATGAGAAACTTTCCTCTGAATATATATATATATATATATATATATATATATATATATATATATATATATATATATATATATATATATATATACATATATATAATATAGCTGGTTGTTATTCATCATTTTAGACGTTTTTAGCATTCATGATAGTATCTTAAGACAAGAAATATAAAGCGACATGAACAAATAAAATTTAGAAAATTTTTATTTTGATCCGTGTCGACGTAGACCCAATCACATCTGAATCGGTTGGTGATATTTCAAAACCTCTCCATGGTTAAAAGGTATCCTGAAAACATCTGTTTTGAGTAGTCCACCAAATCCCCTGTCCCTAATCACAATGAGGACATTTGGGTCATTATGGCCCAAAGAATGGGATGGCACTGCCCTTAAATCAAATCATCAACTGATCAACAACTGCATATCTGTGTAGGAATCTTAGAAAGGAACCTGGATGTCTGTGAATTTGATGGAGTCCACCGCAAGGAGAAAAAATTCTTTTATTAACTATTTGAGACTTACACAATTTATAATATAAATTACATTTTTGCCTTTATATTATTAATGAATAAATGAAAATTGCATGGAAAGCAATCAACTTACCAACCTTTTTTTCTCTCTCTCTCTCTCTCGCAAAATAGTACACTTAGAAGAGATTGGCAAGTAACGTAATATATCCTTAGTATTTTTTTAAGACAATAACTACTTGTATGATATTCTTACATACGAGAGTAAGATTCAACAATGATATTTTCTAACGCATTTTTACTAAGCAGGTTGGAAGGTTGTTTTATATGAAATACAGCTTTATAAAGCTTATCATAAAGAAACCTAATTAAGGAATAATCGTGTTAAAAAAAAAAAATCTAGATTTGCAGACAACTATTTTTTTTTACTAAAAAGCTGGAAAATATATTTCTTAGATTTGTAAAATAGGCTTACCCCAGCAGCCAATGATAAACGTTCATATAACTTGGTTTTGTTTTTATTACTCACACCAACTTGTGTCTTATTTAATCAGACGCTAAACATTTTATTTCGTATCTTATCAAAAGAAATCATAATAACTTTCAACATAAGGGTATTAAAAATAAATGTACAAATTCCATTTGGATAATGCTTATGCAGTTACTTCCCACTGCCAATCAATGATGTCACATTGTGAGCTGCAGATGTTTCTACGGTGATTTTTATTTTTTCATTTTAATAAACAATTATTGAACTAGCATTGACCATTCACTTTGGAAATACCTTCTATGGTTCTGTAGTGTATCACTGATACTTATTATCCGATAAAGAGTGTGGCAGTGATAGAATAAATTATACTAACTAGCAATCAAACGAGTTTCTAAAGATGATTCTTCTTACAAGTGACTGCATCACTACTGTTTCAAATTGTCAGAAATAATTGTGTTCGTCTGATGGTTGTGACTATGGCTGATGCTCGGGGGCCTGGTGTTAAGGCCATGCTATGTACTGGCTGGCAATGGGGGTATTTTGGCAAAGTCACACCCCTAACCTAATATTACATGATCGGTGATTCATAGCTTGGGTAGATAATGATACGTTTGTGTCGTGAGCCGAATCGAAGCCAAGTTGAAGTAGAACCAGAGCAGTCGAGATGGGAGAGGGTAAGGGGAGGGTTTAAGAAAAAAAATCAGAACTACCAAACATCCCTAAATTCTTTCTAAAAATATATGTGCATTCATGGTTAATTATGTTTAATGACATGGAGATGTCTCTTTTATATTCCAGTGATACCAGCATGGTTTTGTTCATCTTCGCTAAAATGATTAATAATACACAATTATATTAAATATTTGTTTCAACATTGCTAAGGTAATGTTGGTAATACTGTGTAAAACGGAAATTACAAATTGCTTTGTTTCCATAGTTTGAAGTAATTATTCTACTTTAAATAATTATTACCATTTTAATATTATCTTTTATTTGTTATAAATATCATTGATTTGATATATGTGCACCATATGTTAGCTTTATCTTGCTTGATATAGCTTCCTATATAGAAAATAGCATGTTTTGATGAACCTTTTGTACGTGAAGTTCGAACGAAATTCTATGAAATTTGTAGCTTCACAATCGACGCTTACTGTGCAAATACAGATATATATAGCTTCGGATTTGACGAAAAGTTGTGTTGTAATTAATAGCAGCGGAAACGAAAATATGGGAAAAAAGCGAAGTTTAATGTTACTCCTAAGGAATAAACAAGTTATGGAGTATTTGAAATGGTAAAATACGAGAGAAGGATTCATAATGAAATGAAAAAAATATTAATCAAGATATATAATTTGAATTTTGAAGGTCGTAGATCATATTCATGAATTACTGTATATTTTCATTTACACGTAACTAGTTATAATAATAAGACAATTACACATAGTAGGAACTATAAGCAAAATACTGTAGAATCGAGGAGTGTAATCATCTCCACTTTAACCTATCAAAGTTTATAATTCCAGCAACGATTCAGTCTCGCGCATAGGGTGCCAAAACAGACAGCTCTTCAACTGCTTTACAATGTGAAGGGTGGAAGATTAGCAGGCTTTTAAAAGCAGGCTGCTTCCATACAAATCTCAAACTTGTGTCAGAACTGTGTATTTCCAATGTGGCCGCATTTGGGAAACATAAGCTGGACAAATTTGTCGTATGTGACTTCAGCCGCAGCAGCCAGACAACCAGAATACAAATCGCCAATATCCGTGTTGTTTGTTTTATTCGATAAATGCATCCGAGACAGGAAAGATATAAGAGATTTGCATATTTGCTAAATCTGCTTTATCTATCGTAAATCGAGGACTCAAAATGTTTACATTCTGTAAATATTCGTATAATAAGGATATCAAGTACTTAAGAACCGTATTCTCTTTTGTATCATCGGTCTCAAACGATATTTATATGGTTATTTGATACTTTCCACTTCAAATGATTAGAATTCTATACCACTGGCTTTTTCCATCATTTTTTTTCTTGTATCAGAGTTGTTTATAATAAACTTATGAGTCAGTTTATATGATTAATTATTTAGTTGAAAAACTTCTATCAATAAAAGAACTTAAGAAATAAATAGAATAATTTTCCCTGCTCATTAATGAATTCTGATTTGAACTCATGAAGTCAATATCGATTAATTGAAAGGAAAATTAACACCTTCATTTAAAACATAATCATAAGTATTGACTTTATAAATGATATATATGACTTGATTGTTCACAAAATTAACTACAACTGTGCGTAGATATATAGAGTCCATATGTTTAAACGTAATTTGTCAGATGTTCGTATTGAGTTTTAACAGTTTCGTTGGTTTAGGGTTAGAGCATGAAGTAGCATTTCATGGCAAGTAGTTCTCATAAATATATATTAGCAAAAATTCATAAAGTCAGTCTACATCAATAATAGTTTTATTAAACATTTTGACCTTCAACAGATAAGTGGATATATGGGGTAGGATTATGTGGTATCCGTTCTCCTTATTGGGGAGAAGATATTTCCGTTATTATCAGGTGAATAAAACCTTTTGCTATTTTCGATCAAGGTTCCATCAGACATTTAAATGGATATAAAAAAATCTGATATTTAATAATCATTTACTTCCTTAATTCTCTGGCAACCACGCGTTGTATATGGCTCCTTCTTGTGACCTCAAGCGAGTTCTCAGATCCAATGGCCCCTCGCGTTGGCATCAGCCACGTTTCTCTTAGTTTACAGTTTCCTCTCCTTCCCAGTAGGTTACATTCAGGTATGTCCTGGACTAACTTATCTTCACTTCCTTAGATATGCCACGTCAATCTCCATCTTAATAATCTAATTATATAGATGATAAATATACGTTTACCCAAATGTATTTCAAGATATAATTGGCACTTTATCCTTGTTTCCTTGTTTTGTAATTAGATTGTTATCCTAAGTTGTCAACAATGAGTTCTGTTTACATATCTGGTGTGAGCATTTTGTCAGTTAAACAACTCACGTCTCTTGAACACCTGCTTATCAATAGCTATATTTAATACTTAGTCATCTATTTTTGAGAGAGAGAGAGAGAGAGAGAGAGAGAGAGAGAGAGAGAGAGAGAGAGAGAGAGAGAGAGAGAGACAGAGAGAGACTAATTCATTGCAGGCGACCTGTTACTTATTGCTACATTGTGAATACCTAACTAATTTGAATATGAATTTGAATATACTTACTAACAAGTTTAGTCACAAGCTACCCTTAAAAACATCAGCAATAGAAAAGTTCGAAAAAATGTGAATATAAATGAGAATTTCTTAATTAAATCAAACTGATATTTCCTTTTTTTGTCTATATATTAACCACCAAAAATAGGAAATATGGAGCCTTTGCTTCTTGGAATAAAGATAATGAGATTCAGCAGTAGGAAAAAACAAAATCAGATTTTAGGAGAGAATTTTACTTAACATTGAAAACAAACACGCAATCAAATGAGTAAGAGTTTTACCTCCTTATACACGAAGGAGTTATTGAGCGTCACTTATAGATAAATAAATAAAAAAAGACTTATCAATCAAAAGATAATTATACATTGCCTTGCTGTCTTCATGGCAAATTTATGGTCGAAGGATATTCAATTATGATTACAATGTAATACTTTGTCAATTCATAATGAAACGATGTTGAACAGGCGAGCATTTAGTGTACAATAGAGCCTTTAGTATATGACTAAGATAGTGAGGGACAGAGCATGCGCATTTATGAAACCCGTTCCAGTCCATAACGACACTAAAAGTAAAATATACTGGTGAAGGAAAATAAAGGCTGCAGGCAAGAGGTTATCAGTTCGATGTGAGAGCGATAACGACAATATACTAAAAACAGAAATATCATCACAGAGTTAGTGCTGCCTTTTTGAACGCGTGAGTACAACGCTTAGGTAGAGAATGGATGCATTCTATATCTGAAAATTTAACTCATAAATTTTTGGTTTCAAGTTTGTAAAAATATATAATTTTTTTTTTATATAGAACAGCATCAGACTCATGTCCTACGTCTTGCACATGCAGACACATACAAATATACTCAAACACACTTTTAAATGCAAGCACGTGTGATATGATAACTAACAAGTTTGAATGTCAATCGGGTTTTGTGGTTCACATTCTGTGATGTGTATAAGAACATGAAAATGGTATATGTAGACATGAAGCTAAATTTCATACAACAATTCTTAGTTATCAGATATAGGGACGCCATATTATTCAATCATCAAAGATATTATTTTTAGTGCTATATTGTATCGCAGAGATATATATCTTCTTATTCGTCAAGAGTGGCTTCATAAATGGAGGCGTTCACTCTGAATTTACTGAATGTGTTCGGAGTTACAGATTTACCAGTGGTTTTGATTTTAGTACCTCGATGTCCAGATTGAATGAATAGATGATGGAAACGAAATGGGATTTGCATATAACAGATGGGTGAGTCAATAGGACCAAATTTGCTTTCAAAACAATGGCACAATATATGGTCTACGAATGTGGGGAAAAACGTTCAGGATTAAATAAGGGGAAAACGTAGATTGGTTTAGGAATCAGTTTCTTGATAACAGTTCCTCAACCTAATGAAAACTATCACAATTTATTTGTTATACTCAGATTGTGAAATAAGAGTAATAATAAAATTTGTATCGAACCTAACTATTTAAATCTATGCAAATATGAAAAAGAGTACACAGCTACAAACACAGTCTGGATTGTATTAGAATATTTCAGGAGGTTGGAAAGTAGGTTCCTAAACTCTCGAGAGTGGACAGTTAGTGTATTTAATTCTAATTATTGTTATCCTCTTCATCTGATACTAGGGATCAATGAGTAACTGTAGAACTACTTGAGGCAGTTATCAAGTGAATTGTCAATGTTAGTACAATAACTGTAATGTGGTCGTAAATTATTTTTATAGCATTGTCAGAAACTTTCAAGATTTATTTTTATAAAGAACAAAAAAGTTTAGTATCTGACTAAATGAAATATAAGAAATAATCACGTTGCCGTAAGAAAAATAAATGTGATTAGGAGTTTGGCATTGGATAGATGGTTAGGTTTATTTCAATAACCGAAAAATGTGAGAATTCATTGGAGTGACTACAGAGGATATTAAATTATGTTATTGACAACTTAAGTTCTTACACAATATAAAGAATATATCAAATTCTTATCCCTGTTGGTGAATATATATATATATATATATATATATATATATATATATATATATATATATATATATATATATATATACATATATATATATATATATATATATATATATATATATATATATATATATATATATATATATTGTATATATACGTATATATATATTTATATATATATATATATATATATATATATATATATATATATATATATATATATATATATATATATATATATATATATATATATATATATATATATATATATATATTTATATATATATATATGTTTATATATATATATATATATATATATATATATATATATATATATATATATACAGTATATATATATATATATATATATATATATATATATATATATATATATATATATATATATATATATATATATATATATATGTATGTATATATATATATATTTATATATATATATATATATATATATATATATATATATATATATATATATATATATATATATATGTATATATATATATATATATATATATATATATATATGTACAGTATATATATATATATATATATATATATATATATATATATATATATATGTATCAGTATATATATATATATATATATATATATATATATATATATATATATATATATATATATACTGTATATATATGTGTGTGTATTCATATATATAAATATATGTGAATATATATATATATATATATATATATATATATATATATATATATATATATATATATATATATATATATATATATATATATATGATAAATTTTGCACATTTTTTATGTGTTTTTTATATTCAAATAAGCCATATATTTTTTTGTTGATACATTAATGTCTGGATTCTCTTAACGACCTCGGGATCAGAGTCCCAGGCGAAATCACACAAAGACAAGAGCTATATATATATATATATATATATATATATATATATATATATATATATATATAAATACTGTATATATGTGTGTTTGTATTTATATATATATAAATATATGTGAATATATATATATATATATATATATATATATGATTAAATATATATTTTATATATATATATATATATATATATATATATATATATATATATATATATATACATATATATAATTATATATATGTATATGTATATCTATATCTATATATATATATATATATATATATATATATATATATATCTATACATATATATATATATATATATATATATATATATATATATATATATATATATATATATATATACATGGGTGAAAACCTTCAAGAAAGCAAAAGGAGGCGAGACATTTCAGCAGCTGGCACAGATGGCATTGGATAGGAGTCTCTGGAGAGAATGGTGATATCAGATGCAGGACCCAACCCAGAGAATTCCGGACGGGATTTAGTAATTGCGTGAGTGGTATATATATATATATATATATATATATATATATATATATATATATATATATATATATATATATATATATATTTACATGTGTGTATATATATATACATACATATATATATATATATATATATATATATATATATATATATGAATATGTGTATGAATATGTATATATATATATATATATATATATATATATATATATATATATATATATATATATATATGAATATATATATATATATATACATATATATATAAATTTATATGCATATATATACGCATATATATATATATATATATATATATATATATATATATATATATATATATATATTGTGGAGGATTTATTTTTGCTTTATTTTTATTTTTTTGTTTTTGCCAAATCCTGTGAGAGAGAGAGAGAGAGAGAGAGAGAGAGAGAGAGAGAGAGAGAGAGAGAGAGAGAGAGAGATATTGTGTTAGCGAGCGAAAGTAGTTAGGTTAACGATCGTTTGTGGTGAGAAAGACTGTTGGTTTAAATGAGATTGTTTGTTTACATTTTTTAGTTAGGTTACGACAGTGGTGAATGTTTCGGAGCGAATGCTTTTTTTTTGATTGACTGCGTCCTGAGTCAGTTGTGTGAACGCTGGAATTATTATTTTTCTTTACCAGCGTGGAAGTGTTTTTTTTGATTTTCAAAGCCGTGATTCTTCCTTTGGTGAGGCTAACTCCTTTGGAGAGACCCAAGTTTTTTGAAAGTGGATGTATTGTTGATGACTTGGCCTGTATTACGATTTTGTTTGGACTGCTCATTTGATTGATCAACTGTTGACGACCTGGCCTGTTTATTACAATTAAGATTTAGGATGATGATGTTGATGATGATGATGATATCGACGACGATGACACCCATGACCCCGAGGAGTTAAGTCCGTTATGGAAATTGAAAATAATCTTCGGGTTTCATATAGTGGTGTTGTGCCATAAAAGACAGTTGGCTTGTGTGTACAGACAGTGTTGGTGTCTATAAAATATATATAAACACAGATATTTATTTGGGTGTTGGTGTGCGGTTGATTTAAGTTTTGTTAGGGGTTTCGTTGATTATTTGAATGGTGGTTATTATATATTTAGTGTGAAGTTTATGATTAGTTGTAAGTGTGATTATTATTTTGATTGTGAATGGTTCCATGTTAAGTATTGTGGTATTAGGAAATATAGTTTTAAGGGTATGTTTTGTTTTGTTTGTCCTTTTGTCCAAGAGTCCAGTTGATAAAGTAAGGGGAAAGTTTGTGTTGTGGGACCATTGTCAGTAGGTGTGATTCAGGGTGTGGGGCTTGTTTTTTTTAACATCCCGCCACATTATTTTGGCGCCCGAACAGGGACTGCCGAGGTGGGATAGAAGCTGGACTGTTGGACGAAGGACGGAATTAGGGTTAAGGTTGATGAAAAATGGAGGAGCAATTAAGGGTTTTGAGGGAGGAATTGCGGCTGAGTAAGGAGCGTGAGGAGAGGTTGCTAGTAGAGAATGAGAGGTTGAACTGGGAGAATGCGGTGATGCAGAAGGAGCTTAGGGAGTTAAAGGGAACTGTAGCGAAAGTGGAAGAATGTTTTGAGATGAGGATGAAAGAGAATGAGGAACGAATGGAGAACCGATTAGAAGATATGATGGGGAAAGTCATGGGGATGATGAAAACTATAATGGGTGAAGGTGCAGTCGGAGGAGTGTCCTCAGCTTCGGGTAATGGGTTGATAGTGGAAGAGAAGGTTAAGGTAGGTGATAATGGGAAAGGAAGTGATAGTGATAGTAGTAATAGTGATGGTGATATTGAAGATAAGGGAATTAGGATGAACAGAAAGGTGAGAGGAAAGATAAAAGGAAAGGTAAAAGTGATGTGAAGAAAGAGAAGAAAAAGTATCAGGCTGATAGCAAGGACGATCGTGAATGGGTGAAAGTGGTAAGTAAGAAAAAGGGTAAGAAGGGAATGGTTAAGGATAGGAATTTAAGTGTGGAAGTGGATTCATTATATTCAAATGAGGAAGAAGGTAACAAGGGAGTAGACAGTGATGATAGCAGTGAGAATGAACGTGATGTGTGTAAGACTGTGTTTATGAGAGAGGTACCTCGGTGTGAAAGGTTCAATGAGCATAGCAGTAGGGATGTATATGATTTTTTCAAGGAGTATGAGAGGTATTGTCAGGATAAGTATGGTGATAGTAAAAGAGTTTGGGCTAGGGAGTTAGGAGAATATTTGACTGGGTATTTGTTGACGATGTATGGAGTGATAATGAGTGTAGGTGACGTTGATTATGAAAGTGTGAAAAAGAGAATAATTGGGCAGGTAAAACGTATGAAAGGGAGTGTTAGGTATAAGCGTAAGAATGATTTTGATGAGGCAAGGATGAATGCAGGAAAAGCTATATCAATGTACGTATGTAGGTTGGAAACGCTAGCTAGGAAGAAGTATGGGGATGAAGGTATAAATGAGAATAAGGAGTTAATGAGAAAGTTTTTGGCTACTGTACCTGAGAATGTTGCTGAGTTTATTAATTTGAAACGCAAGGAGAAAATGAGGTGGACGCAAGAGAGATTGACATGGGATGATATGCTAGAGATAGTTGAGGATTATGAGTTAGATAGGTGCATGAAAGAAAGTAAATCTGTGAGTGTAAGAACTGGAATGGAAGAAAGTGTAATAGAATTTGGTAGTTATAAGGATGCAATTTTGAGAGGACCAATGAGGGTAGCTAATAATGTAGTAGATAGGAGTGTTAGGGCAAGTAATGTGGGAATACCTGTAAGGACAAATGAAGGATTTAGGCAGGGTAATTGGCGCAATAGGGATAGGAGTGTGAGTGCACATCGACGTATGTCAGATAGCCGTGTCCGTGATGAAAAGTGTTATAGGTGTGGGAAAGTAGGTCATAAGAAGAATGAATGCAGATGGGCTCTAGGTGCTTGTTTTGGATGTGGTGAGGTAGGGCATAGAATTAGTGAGTGCAAGAAAGAGAAAGAGGTTAAGTGTTTTCGGTGTGGTATGATTGGGCACATAGCGAGTGGATGTCGTAGTAATCATATGAATGTAATTTGTGGTAATTGTGGTAAGGATGGTCATTATGCTAGAATGTGCAAGGAGCCACGGGGTAAGTGTACTGAATGTGGTGCAGATGGGCATATAGCTAGAGTATGTAGGAAGAAGGGAGTAAGTCAGCCAGGATGTTCGGGAAACTAGAGTGTGAGAGGGTTCAGCTGGGTGAGTCCTCCTGTGTATGTGGAAGGAATAGGATCAATGTTTGTGAAAATGGGATGAATAATTGGTTGGAAATGAGAAAGTATGAATCTAGTATGCATGAGAAGTTAGGGCTGGAAAATAAACAATTAGTGTTAGTTGAATATAGGAAAAAGAGGCGTTTGAAAGTTTTAAGTAAGGATGAAAAAAGGGAAAATTTTATAAGTAAAAGTGAGAATAGAAATAAGTATGACAAGGGTGTAAATGTGCAAGTGTGTATGGAAGATAAATGTGTTAATACAGATGAATCATGGCTGAGTATGAATGATACCTATAGTGTGTGTGGCTTTTCCTTAGGTGATGTAAAAGAAAGGATGACGAATGCGAGAGTGAGAGATAGGAGAATGATTAGTAGTATGAATGAATCTTTTACTAAAGTTGAGAATGTTTTTGATGAAATGGATGAACTGTTTACAGAAATGAGTGTAATTATAGGGCCAGATGAGAACGAGGTAGATATGATTGTACATGATATATTAGATGATAGGGATTTAGATAAGAATAGTGTTAATGTAGCGAATGATTGTGATAAGGAAGAAGTGAATGAGAGTGTGTATGGAGGCCCAGTTACTCGGAGTAGAGGTCCCGTTCCCGACTGCGACTGGGTTATGAAAAAAATAATGTAAGTGTTGTGTGAGAAGGATTTGGCAAAGTAAGGTGGGAGGAATGTGGAGGATTTATTTTTTGTTTTATTTTATTTTTGGTCTTGCCAAATCCTGAGAGAGAGAGAGAGAGAGAGAGAGAGAGAGAGAGAGAGAGAGAGAGAGAGAGAGAGAGAGAGAGAGAGAGAGAGAGAGAGATATTGTGTTAGCGAGCGAAAGTGGTTAGGTTAACGATCGTTTGTTGTGAGAAAGACTGTTGGTACAAATGAGATTGTTTGTTTACATTTTTTTAGTTAGGTTACGACAGTGGTGAATGTTTCGGAGCGAATGCTTTTTTTATTTGACTGCACCATAAGGCAGTTGTGTGAGAGCTGGATTATATTTATTTTTTTCTGACCAGCGTGGAAGTGTTGATTCATTTAAAAAGCTGCGATTCCTCCTTTGGAGAGAGTTCCTTTGAATGTTAAATTGTATGTTGATGACCTGGCTTGTTTAAGGAACTTGATACGACTGCTCAGATTTAGATAACGTTGATGACCCGGACTGAATGAACCTACGATCGATGATGATGACGATGTTTATGATGATTATGATGACGATGTTTATGATGATTAGGATGATGATGATGATGATATAGACTGCCCAATAAAGTGAGGCAGTTAAAGCAGATTGTGCCAGTGTTGCGTCTGCCAGAGAGTTGTGGCTTTGGCCTAAAAGGACTGTTGGCCCTAGTGTGGATAAGAGGTCCACGCATAAACAAATGTTGATTTTGGTGTGCGGGTAATTTTAAGTTTGGTAGGGTTTTTTATTTTGAATGGTGTTACGTTACTATTATATTTATCAAGTTAAAGATTAGTTATAAGTGTAATTATTTTGGTTTGTGGATGTTAAGTATTGTAGTTTTAAGAAATATAGTTGTAAAGTTATGTTTTGTTTTTTGTGTCCTTTTGTCTAAGAGTCCAGTTTTAGATAACGTAAGGGGAAAGTATGTGTTGAGGAGACCATTGTCTGTAAGTGTGATTCAGGGTGTGGGGGTTGTTTGTGCAACATCCCGCCACAATATATAAATATATAAATATATATACATATATATGTGTATATATTTATATATTCATATATTCATATATATATATATATATATATATATATATATATATATATATATATATATATATATATACAGTATATATACATATATATATATATATATATATATATATATATATATATATATATATATATATATATATATATATATATATATATATATATATATATATATATATATATATATATACGTGTGTATATATATATATATATATATATATATATATATATATATATATATATATATATATATATATATATATATATATATATATATATATATATATATATATATATATATATATATATAAAACTACTCATGAAGATCAGATGGAGTTTGAAGAAAAGGCGTAGCAATTATGATGACACCAAGAGCAAAAAACGCATTAAACGAGTGAACAGCTGTAAATGGTAGATTGATACTTACAAAGTTTCAATCAAAGCATTGCAATACGAGTGTTATAGCTTGTTATGCCTCAACAAATGATTTCTCTTAGGAAAGGGAAGATGAATGATATAAAGAAATGCCGAAGGTAATAGATGAGATCCCTTAGAGATATATGAAAATTATGATTGGCCTCTTCAATGCTAAATTTGGTGGAAATAATCGAGGGATAGAGAATGTGATGGGTGTCGAGGGTGTTGGTGAGGTTACAAATGAAAATCGAGCACATTTCACATGTTTTTATTCAGCAAACAGTTTTGTGATTGGAGGTATTCTTTTTCAAAACAACATACACAAATATACATGGACTTCACAATGTGGCAATTGCAAAAAGCAGATAGATCACATTACCATTACTAAAGAGAGATGTAGGACTCTAAGAAATGTAGGAATCTATATAGGTGCAGATATTGGTATTGGTCTCGAGCTCATCATTGCCACAATAAAATTAAAACTGAAAGCAACCAATAGAAACATCCATTGAATACCTAGGTTAAATATAACAAATCTTTTAGAAGAAAACCAAATGAAACATTTGAAATTAAATGTACGAATTGATTTTCAGTCTTAGAAACTTTAAAAGACGAAGAACAGACAATTAATGAAGAATTCTGTAGTTGGTAGGTTGGTCTGAGCACCAGCCACCCATTGAGATACTATCGCTAGAGAGTTAGGAGGACTTTTTACTGACCAGTCAGTACTACATTCGATCCTTCTCTCTGGTTTTGGTTCATTTTCCCTTTACCTAAACATAGTGAATAGTCTAGCCTATTTATTACATATTCTCCACTGTCCTCATACACCTGACAACATTGAGATTAGCAAACAATTCTTCGCCACCCAAGATGTTAACTACTGCACTGTAATTGTTCAGTGGCCACTTTCCTCTTGGTAGGGTAAGAAGAGACTCTTTAGCTATGGTAAGCAGCTCTTCTAGGAGAAGGACACTCCAAAATCAAACCATTGTTCTCTATTCTTAGGTAGTGCCATAGCCTCTGTACCATGGTCTTCCACTCTCTTGGGTTAGAGTTCTCTTGCTTGAGCATACACTATTCTATCTTATTTCTCTTCCTCTTGTTTTGTTAAAGTTTTTATAGTTTATATAAAAGATATTTAATTTAATGTTACTCTTCTTAAAATATTTGATTTTTCCTTAAGTTTCCTTTCCTCACCGGGCTATTTTCCCTGTTGGAGCCCCTAGGCTTATAGCATCCTGCTTTTCCAAATAGGGTTGCATCCTAGCAAGTAATAATAATAATAATAATAATAATAATAATAATAATAATAATAATAATAATAAGAACATATATCAGTCAGTTGGTAGTGAAGTATTGGGACACGCATTTTGAAGGAGAAAGCCATGGATATCGAATTATCCTTAGGATAATATGAAAAGGAGACAAAGACAGACATTGATTGTTGAATGTTTTAGAGGAAGTAATGAAAATTATAAGGTAAATCTTGCTGAGTATTACAGTATTGATAGTGAGGTCAAGAAAAAAACCAGGAATGACAAGAAAAAATATAGAGAGGAAATTAAACGAGGCTGGCAAAGCTATGAGTTCAGGGAGTGGCTCTGATGTAGGAATTGCCCATACAATTATTAATGAAATCTCGACTAGGGCAAAGAAGAAAAAGCATATACCGATCATAAAGAAAAAAGGATCTGTTACAAGAAAAGAAGATGAAGAAAGACAACTTTAGTGAGGTTATGAAATGGAGATGTGAATGGAATTATTTGATTGATATAATTGAAGCTGATGAAGACCTTGATGTTGCCATGGAGGAATTCAGTGTGTTTGAAGTCGGAGCTATCCTAAAAAAAACCAAAGAAATGGAAATCCCCTGGGATAAGATGGACAAACTGCCAAGATGATACTGGGTGGAAATGAAGGGACTCCCAGACCACTTACAATATTATTTCGTCGAATGTGGAA
>NC_090747.1:33702340-33709840 GCF_036898095.1 Palaemon carinicauda | reverse complement strand
ATGAAAAACTTGCATAATTACATAACCAACTTTGCGAACAAAGAGATTTTGAAGTGAATGGGGAAGTAGAGGAGGAAAAATAATTTCATTTATATAATCGTAACTTTTAATTAGTTTTACATTCATAACAAATATCTTGATAAAGTATTATGAGGCAGCTTCAAAATACGTTTTGCTCCGAAAAATATTGCTGGATGAGTATCTGTAAAACATGTTATATCGATTAGAGGAGCCAACTATCGGACTGTGTAACTGAAACATCTATGTAAAATTATATTCGAAATAATATAGTAATTGGAACAGTTTTCATAGGTGTGAATGTTACTGGAATTAATATGTAAACTGGAACCATGTCTCTGTAGATTTTGTTTACGTATTGAATTAAAACTATCGGAAATATAACGTAAATTACAACCATGAAAAGCTGAAAATCTGATCGTTCCACTGTTTGCGCGTAATATAAATATCATATTCTAATGTTTCCTTAACCTCTCCTGTACATATTCCTACTTCTCTTTCACTCGAGAGGTCTTCAGAACTTTGTTCCTACAGTTTAAATAATAACTCAGGTTTATATGCATGTATCATTCTTTATTTTCCTCTATATAGCTTTTTTTCTAATTTTGTATACCGCATTACAGCCAGTATTAACTAAAAATATATAGGAAATATATTAGATTGTGAATGGTCCCTTATATATATCTACTAGATTCAAATTAATAAAACAGTTAATGAAAGTATTGAAAAAGACTATATACCATTAAATGTAATATTAGACATAGGTATCAACAATATTAGATTAAAATAGATATTAAATACATCACAACCCAAATAGGGAAATAACATTTAGCATTAAAAACATGAAATAAAAATTCATCAAATTACTAAGTGAATATATTTTTTTCTGCATGTGCCCTTTTTAGTTAATATTCAAACAATGTTAAAATTATCTGTATTTGATACAAAAGCCAGAGACTTGGAGATGAAAGATTTTCTGAAATGCTCCCTTGGCAAATAAGTCTTACTTGTGTTGCCATAAAAGAACCAGTTTAAAAACGAAGAATCAGCATCTAACATTCTCCCGCAACAGAACTAAACTCTTTTCATGACAGAAATAGTGAATCTTTCCATGAAGGAGAATAGTTTCGCAATGGGTTTTTTCGTTGGAAATAAAGATGTTCTGTAGAACAATTGATAACAAAATAAATATGTGATTACTATAGAAAAGTAGGTGTTGAAAGTCATGCTACAAATTTCAGAGGATATGTTCAAAATTCGCTAATTGGCAACTACAACACGTCGATCAAACACTTATTCTTTTTTTTTGTATTCAAAGCTCTATTACCAAAATATATTTAACATATGATGGACACATATCATCATGATATTTATAACAATCATAAGAAAAAAAAACGGTAATAGTAATGATTTATAAGAATAATAATTGATTCAAACAATAGAAATTTTTAATTTTGATTCAGCATAGGATTACCAACATTTCCTATGTACATTTCGAGCAATGTGAAAAAATATATTGAATATCATAGTGTATTATCAATTATTTTAGGGAAGATACATTAAGCCATTTTATCATCAATAGAATATAAAGGAAAAATCTCCGAAACTAAAAAAATAATCAACCTTGAAAGCAACTAGATTTTGGTGTAGTTGGTAATTGGGCTCAAGCCATGGCGTCCTCATGGAAGGTTCCTTTTTGGTAGCTTCCTTGGGTAAATAACTACTAGATATTCCCAGAGAATTTAACCACAGGTTATCACAGAATTCTAACTTCTGGAGCGAGTATCCTAAAGGTTTCCCTTTAAGACATCGTATATCAACAGGGGACGCATGTATTAACGCGCCACATAGCTATCTGCACCCCACATAGAGTTAACACTTCGATGTGGAGGGGTGGAGAATAGCTGGGGAGCCGTTCCACAGCTATACTCGTCCGTGGCTACTTTTGGTACTCGAAACGTAAACAAACGGGCGCCATTGCTAAATGACGTCCCGTCCGTCCTCATCCTTCTACTAGTAGCTTGCCTTACTAAGACGGATTTTCCCTTGTGCTGATTTCATCGGCTTGCATCTTCGCTATCTCTCTACCCTCGGCCTCGCCTTCTTCTGGAAAGTTGAGTACCAGGTTCCAGTATTGTTTAAATAAGCTCTGACCGTAAAGTGACTTTTACTTTTCGAGATATTTTATGTTTTCTGGCAGAGCTGTGCTGCTACCGGACACGCCATTTTATGGCGTCGCTGTTACATTGCATGCGTTATTTAGCTAGCCTGAATAGCTTATTCCGGCCTTATTAACTAATTGATACTATTAGTTATTTAGTCTTCATAGCTAGGAACTTCATATATCGTGTTTTGACGCTTGTTTATCGGTCATCGCCTGACCCCATACTAGATCGCTAGCTTAGCCCCTAGGCCAGAGCACCTATCATCAGTGTTCATGCATGATATATTACAGTGATCCTGGGGTAAGTTATGAAGATAGTGGCATTATTTTATGATACTGTTTACTGTGATGCAAGTGTTTTCGCCTTCAGGGACCATATAGGGGATAGGTTTGATAGTGTGCCTTTCTAACCTAACCTAAATGTAGGACCCCTATATGCTCCCTTCACCCCCTGCCTTAGGGCATTCCCTCTGTGTAGCCTTGCTCCCCCTACCACGTAAGGGGATGAAGCTCATACCAGAGTACCTATCGCTTCTCTGTCCTCCCTAAGGGAATGATCCCCCCTTAGGGTTGCGTCCGAGAATGAGGAACGGCCTGCCCTTCCTCAATTGCTGGGGTTAGGTTACCTGACCTTCCTTGCAATTGCGATACGTCTTCCAACCTTCCTAGCTTAGGGTGTAACATCCCTGCTCTAGGTTAGGCCTTGGGGGGGGGGGCACTAGTTCTGTGCCTTGCTTGAAACGGTACCCATGCACCGTTCTCAGCCAGGCTGCCTACCTTAGGCTAGGGAGCGTCCTCCCTTCCTTGGTGGCCGCTTTGGTACAGAGCCTCCCCTATGGATGACCCTGCTTCTTTTTCCCTCCCCACCTATCCCTTGTATGGCCTAGCCTATACTTAGGTTAGCCAATACCCATCTGTCCCCTGTCCTACAACTCGTCCTTAGGGTGGAATGACAGGGCTATCTTGAGTCCCTGTGTGCAGTCCGCTCTGGTACATATACCCTTCATAGTCCCCTATAGGGTTAGCCACTGGATGCGTTTTGTCCGCAGGGGTTCTCCCCCCTCTTGGGTGTTCCCTAGCCCTCCCTTGGGCTACTCTGGCTCCCGGCCGCCTGCGGCCCACTGCCATTGGGTGATAGGGCTAGCCCCTATCATGGGTACACCCATTCAGGTGGGATGCTTTGGGGTTCGTGTCCTTACCCCTACATCCCTCCTTCTGTCTCTTTTAACTGTCCTGGTGCTGGTCCTTTGCCGCCTCTACTGTCGGCGATACCGCCCTCCCCCTTGGTGACACATTCCTTGTTCCCCCCTGGCCGACAGTCCTCTGTGTGCCGGAGGGCTGCCGCCTCCCGTCGGTGTACAGCCGATGGCCTACCCTCATACCTCCTAGCTTCGGTCGTCCGTCCATCGGGCCGGCCACCGGTGTGCCGGCATCCATTGCCGGCGGTCCGGTTTTGCTATAGCTTAACCTTTGTCCCTGTCACCAAGCCGGCAGCAGGAGCTGCCGCCTCCCGCCGGCGTGCCGCTGCCTCCCGCCGGCGTGCCGCCTCCCGCCGGTGTGCCGCCGCTGTGCCGGCGGCCGCTATCCTGGCATTACTCCTGACTTCTCTATATGTCTTCCCTAATGCCAGAAACTCTGCTGGAACGGCCCCCGGCGTTCCGCTGGTCTGCCGGGGCCTTCCGGAGACGCCAAGAGACTTGCACCCCTTCTCCCAGCTATCAACACCATGCTGATAGCCCTATACTGCAACCAGATGGTTCAGCTACATAAATAGATAGGTATTGTCTTACCATTCTATTAGTAGCCGTGCTGTCTTCTTGCATATCACAATTTTCCAGCATGCTGTGTGTATCTTAGCACGGCCGGTTGCCGGAAACCGTTACCCTATGGGGTCTTCTACACCCCCTATTTAATGGCCTGAGTGGTCTCAGTCCCAGATTTATATCTTAGGCAATTCCTACTAGAATTCCCTTTGCCTCCCTGGCAATCTATGAAGAATTCTGCCTTGTGTCCTCGGCCACAAACAAATTGCCTATGGATAAGGTTACGGTAACCAGCCGGGCGGGTTACACGGAGTATGTGTCTATCTACTTCATTTCCCGCTCCACTCTCTAACATCACAATGTTATTAATTACTTAAGATTAAGTTAAAAATTAAGCTTTTAATATTTAACTTTAAAATATATAAGTCATTAGTATGACTTCCATATATTCATGTTCTCTTTCTCTTACAGGAGGAGTACGTGAAGTGTGACCACAACTTCTGTAGAGTGAAGTGCCCGCACTTCTACGGGCACACGGCGTGTAGGACCCACGCCCCTTGCGCCAACAAGAAAGGCGATCTGGAGTTTGGGGACCCGCAGAACTTTACAGTCTGCAAGGACCGCCTGGTTGAGGCGTTCAACAATCCTCCTTCAGCGGAGGTTAGGGACGCTTCTCGAGAGAAGCTATGCAAGTGGGTGCGTGGCTTCTAAAAGAACGCCACCGGACCATACCTTGCCACTGAAGACTTGAGGGCCTTGCTTTTCCCGAAGGCATCCCCAGACTCTGTGGTCCCCAAGGATCAGATCCCCACCGTCCAGATAACGGTGGAACCGGACGTAGTCATGGCTCAGTCCATGCACGAGTGCCGTTTGGATGCCGACAACGCGGAACGTATGTCGGAAGTGTCGGAGAATACGGAGAGGAACCTCATGGGCGAAGAATTGGACTATGAGGAAGACCAGGTGGAATACCCTGAGTCGGAGCAGGAGGTCGCTCCACCTTCCACCCCCACACCGACTCCTACACTGACGGATGTATCACTTCCGTCTACATCTGCTACCCCGGATCCCACCCCATCCAAAACCCAGGAGATCTTCAAAATGCTTGAGGCTCTCATGGATAAGAAACTCCGTGAGACGCATGAGTTCTTCATGACCAACATGGGAAGTTCGAAGCAGCCGAAACGGATTTCGGTTAAGGACCTCCCCGCATGCTCAGATACCAACCCCTGGAGGTATGCCAAGCACATGCCAATTACAACGGGCAAGATCTTCATCAGCGAAAAGATCGGCTCGATTGTGCTGGAAGAAGTGGAATTCTTCCCGAACTTTGAGGCTTATCCGGACTGTTACGTCCGACTTCGATCTGAACCTGCCTCTAAAGAAGAGACCGAACCAAAGGAGGTGATAGTGTTCGATCTCGCGAAGGGCTAGGCTATGCTGGCCAATACAGTGAAAAGTAGGGGCTTCACCTGCTCGAAACTTCCGGCGCTTAGCAAGAAGCACCCTACCTACGTCGCACCAGACGATGTGACCCTCCCCTTCTTGGAAAAGGCCTTCACTGCGGTACATAAGGCAGTGGAAGAAGGAAAACCTTGCCCTGCACTGGAGGAGTGCAGACCCTTCTCCCTGACTACTTCCCCCGATGTTAGACACTGGAAAGATGTCCAGTCAACATTTGTGGTAGGAAAACAAGAACCTGACGTCGCTGGCCGTCAGTTTAACGAAGACCTCCCGAAACTTAATGACCATCTCTTTCATCGGGAACATGACACGAAGGAAAGGCTTACCGCATCCATGTCCCTCCAGGTACAGCTCGAAGTCATGGCCGGTGACACTAGGGTCCCTGACTACTACATGGTTCTCGCCAAAACACATTTTGCGACCAAAGTAAAAGATTTGTACAGCTTCACGAAGGCTCGTAGAGCCGGTCGTGAATTCGTGTTCTCCAGTGCCACAGTGAGACACGAACCCCGGAGGCTGATTTCCTCCAACATCTGGGGTAAGCACCTCTTTCCCTCCTCCCTTGTGAAAGAGATCACCGACAAGGCCGCCACATAGAACAGGAACCTTCTCCACAAGTGGGGCATGTCAAAGAAAAGAAAATCCTCTCAGGACGACGGCCCTCAACCTAAGAGGAAACCCACTAAACCAAAACCCCAGAAACATCAACAGTGACGGCAGTGTCCGGGATCCGCTACACCCCAAGTGGCAGCTCAGCCACAGCAGACCTTTCAGCTGGTCACCCAACCGTTCTTGTCACAGTCGCCGGTTTTCACCCCTGCTTTCGAGCAACAGTCAACTACCTTTCATCCCAAAGGTAGAGGCTCAAACAGAGGTGCAGGCAGAGACGCATCTCGCCGTCCCTCCAGAGGCAGAGGAGGAAAGGGAGCTAGCGGCCGAGGCAGTAAACCCTCGGGAAACCAGAAGCAATGAAGTGCTTCCGGTGGGAGGAAGACTCCGCCAATTCCAGGATCGTTCGACCTTCGATCCCTGGGCACACAGCATCGTCAAGAAGGGTCTAGGCTGGAGCTGGACTCAACCACCCCCAACCTTCCAGCAGTTCTTCCAACAGTCAACCCCCCTTCTGGAAGAATATGTCCTAGAACTCTTGAACAAGAAGGTGATAAGGAGGGTAAAGTCAACCAGGTTCCAAGGGAGACTGTTTTGCGTCCCCAAGAAGGACTCCGACAAACTCAGAGTCATTCTAGACTTATCCCCACTCAACAAGTTCATAGCGAACAACAAGTTCAAGATGCTGACTCTTCAACAGATAAGGACCCTTCTGCCTCAAGGTTTCTACACGGTCTTCATAGACCTGGCGGATGCCTACTGGCACGTTCCAATGAACCACCACGCTTCCTCCAAAGGAAAAGCTACGCTTTCAGGGCCATGCCCTTCGGCCTCAATGTGGCCCCACAGATCTTCACAAAGCTGGCAGACGCCATCGTTCAACAGCTTCGCCTCCGCGGCGTCCAGGTGATGGCCTACCTCGACGACTGGCTGGTCTGGGCTCCATCGCCCGAAGATTGTCTAAGATCCTGCAACAAAGTCACCCAGTTTCTGGAACACCTGGGATTCAAGATAAACAGAAAGAAATCTCGCCTCTCTCCAGCTTAGAAGTTCCAATGGTTAGGAATCCAGTGGAATCTTCAGTCACACCGCCTTTCCATCCCCCAGAAGAAAAGGAAGGAAATAGCAGGGTCTGTCAAAAGACTGCTGAAATCCAAACGGATCTCAAGACGTCAGCAGGAACGAGTTCTAGGCTCTCTACAGTTCGCCTCAGTGACAAACCCAGTGCTACGTGCACAGCTAAAGGATGCCGCGGGAGTCTGGAGACGTTCCGCATCCATCGCTCGAAGAGATCTCAAGAGACGGCTCCCAAACAGACTTCGGTTACTCCTAAAGCCGTGGTCGGAAGCAAAGGCCCTGAAAAGGTCCATCCCTCTTCAACACCCACCTCCATCACTCAACATCCAAACGGACGCTTCGCTGGAGGGTTGGGGAGGTCACTCCCACCAAAAACAGGCTCAAGGAACATGGTCTCCCCTATTC
>NC_090747.1:33684840-33694840 GCF_036898095.1 Palaemon carinicauda | reverse complement strand
GAAATTCTAGAGCTCATTAATAAATATACGTACGTAAGCTATACCCTATGTTTCCCATGGAAATGCTACTACAATTAATAAAAATGTATGAAATGGAGAGCTTTTGGTAAAGAATATGAGACTTTGAAGAGTTAAATGACACTTTCTGTAAAAGGAAGGTAGTTAGTTAGTTGTTGTTACCAGTATTAACTGATGAATCAAAGACTCTGATGCTTTCTAGAGCCTTGAAACTAAAGCTAATTACAAGTCGCAGAGCTATAGAAAGAATAATGATTGGAAAAATACTAAGTGTCGGAGAAGAAACAAAATAGATACGAAAGCAAATTAAAGTAGATTATATTCTAAAAACTTGTAATAAAAAAAAACAACGGACATTGGTAGGACATATAATGAGAAGGCAGATAGTATATGGACATAAAGAATAGCTTAATGGGTCTCTATAGCTAAGAAAGTTTGCGGGTATAAACTGGCTTAGAAAATCCATAAACCGACGCAAATAAAAGCACATGTCTGACACCAGTGTAATGCATTAGACTAGTAACGACTGATGATGATGATATATATATATATATATATATATATATATATATATATATATATATATATATATATATATATATATATATATATATATATATATATAATTTTCATTGAAGGTGATAACCTTAGCTGCGTCAATATGTGTACTGTAGGAATCTTCATATTTCTTCAACTTCTTTAAATTTTCAGACGTAATCCATTGCTTTAATGAACAGTTATTATTTACCTTCTTCATTCTTTATTAACTACAGCGCTGCAAGAGTTATGATGAAAAACTATACCGTCCCAAAAGGACAAAAAGAAGCGTGCACCAACGTTATCTATACATTTTATTAAAGCGATGTGTAAATCTTACAGAGAAGACCATATTAGACAGACTACCACAACAGTCCGAAGAAAATTGCTGGCCCACAAAAATCAGGGGGCCATAAACCAACGATCGGAAACCGACCTGAATGAATTAATTGATGGGACCCACATCGTTCGCAAGGAAAACATCTACGGCAGACTTGAAACAGCTGTAAGTATCGCTTTCCAAACCCAAACTTTGAACATACAGAAAGGTTTTGATTATAAGCTTCCCTCAAGCAGAAAGCGACAAGGATAAATCATTTACTGGTGCAAGCCCGAGCGTACATATAGTATGATCGCACATATCTATGTTCATATATATATATATATATATATATATATATATATATATATATATATATATATATATATATATATATATATATATATGTGTGTGTGTGTGTGTGTGTGTGTGTATGTGGGTGTACACACACATATATATATATATATATATATATATATATATATATATATATATATATATATATATATATATATATATATATATAAAATAAATATATATATATATATATATATATATATATATATATATATATATATATGTATATATATATATATATATATATATATATATATATATATATATATATATACATATATATATGGGTATATATATATATGTAAATATATATATATATATATATATAAATATATATAATATATATATATATATATATATATATATATATATATATATATATATATATATATATATATATATATATATATATATATATATATATATGTGTGTGTGTGTGTGTGTGTGTGTGTGTGTGTGTGTGTGTATGGGTGTATATGAATATATATATATATATATATATATATATATATATATATATATATATATATATATATATATATATATATATATATATATATATTATGGTGAGCGTCATTTCCAAACGTATGACTACCTGATCTTTTCCAGTACTCGGATAGGCGGATGAGGAGTAATCATACCCTGTTGAGAGGGGGTACCCATAGATTCGGCATGTATGTGTGCGCAAATTATTCTATATTTTTGACTAGCTGCGTGCAGTAGGAGTAAGAGAAAAGTGTAAATATTTTGTCCAAAAGCGAATAAGAATGAATGGATATTTTTCTTTTTTTTCGTTCACCGTCTCCTTGCATTAGGAAAACACTTCATCTAAAGAGAATCTTGGAAGTTCCCGATGAAATCTTTGACCAAGCGAAAGTAAGAAGAAGAAGAAGAAGAAGAAGATGAATAAGAAGAAGAAGAAGAAAAAGAAAAAGAAAAGGAAGAAGAAGAAAAATAAGAAGAAGAAGAATTACGAGTTCATCTAAGAGTTTCAGAGAAGGGCAAAGGTCGGAAATTCTTGTATAATATTATATATCTTTATATTTCTTTATTTCATCTGTTATTCCTCTGACTGCAAAAGAGACTCAGCTTTCAAAATATGATCTTTATGTAATCATAAAATACGACACTGTTCTTTACACAAAATTATACCAATTAATGATTTCCTTGGGTATATATAGCATTGCGGAATGAAGAAAAAAAAAAAAAAAAAAAAAAAAAGGTCTTATCTCTTCTCAGTGAGTTTCGTTTGATTTGTGTTTAGAATCTGAACCAATAGACGTTATCAAATATACTCTCATGAGTTAGAAGGAAAGGTCTTCCAGGTGTATAAAACCTCTTTTTGATACATTTTAGAGCAGCAGAAAAGACCGTAAGACTTATATCACCTAGAAATTAATATCTATATATATATATATATATATATATATATATATATATATATATATATATATATATATATATATATATATATATATATATATATATATATATATATATATATATAACAGATTTTGAGCGAAGCGAAAAATCTATTTTTGGGTGAGATGGCCATGTCGTCCTGATGGAAGTTCCTATAGGGTAGCTTCCTAGGGTATATTACAACTACGGCGATATTCCCAGAGAATTTACCTTAAGGTACCAGAATTCTAACTCCTGGAGCGAGTATCCCTCGTGAAAGGGATATCGCGACATATCAGAGGACGTATTCTAGACACGCCACATGGCAATCTACATCCTGGACAGAGATTTCGTCTCGTAGGAGGTGATTGGCGAGATACGAATTCGGGAAAGAAAAAGGGGAGCCGCTCCCAAGGCTTCCCTATCCTCCGATTCGTATGCGTGCCTGGCGCCAATCCTGGCGCCATCTGTATTCCTTGTAGCGTACACGAGGTGCTACAGATACTGTATGTAGGGAGGGGTCCTACAGCCCTTTCTTAGAAAGGCAAGGGCGGGTCCATCAGGACGACATGGCCATCTCACCCAAAAATAGATTTTTCGCTTCGCTCAAAATCCGTTTTTTGGGCTCAAGCCATGTCGTCCTGATGGAAGTGTACCAGAGCATTACTGTATCTGTGGATTCTCAGAGCGTGCCGTACTCCCCGGAGGTAATTTTTCCCGGTCGACTAGACCTAGAGACCTAAGATGTTACCGTTATACATCTTTTCAACTAACTATAAACTATGTTAGAGCTTCCTGCCCCCTACAGGGAAGAGTCCTACTAGACTCTGGAAAAGTCTCGAAGAGTACATATACCTATGTATGAATACCAGGCAAGCTAATATAGTGGTCTCGCCCTATATTAAGTAAAGCATAGTTTGTAAAGAACCACTGCGTCAATATGAAATATCGACCAGTTCTCCGCACAATACTTGTATTGGACAAAGGTTTTATATCCGCATAGGAGGAAAACCAATGCAACATAGCTTGCATAATGGAACAATTTTATTAGAATTATCCCAGATAAGGTACATAGAATGAATGCTCAATTATACCAATAAATTGACACAGGTGAAGGAGACGCAAGGTTCTCAAGAACCAGATTATTGACAGGCAATAAAAAGACAGGTTAACCACAATTATATATATATATATATATATATATATATATATATATATATATATATATATATATATATATATATATATATATATATATATATATATACATAAGAAGAGGATAACCCTAAACTTTAAGCATATGTATGATAGTAAACAGAGCTTGTTTGTCTGAAAGAAAAACATTAGATGCCACTTTTAAGATACCGAGGTATCAAAGTCATAAAAGCCTGTATTACAAATCAATGACATTAGCGTTAGAAACGCTCGGCACACATGTCTGCACTTATGCTAGGTTCACCTTCGGAAATGGAATAGTCTGGATGGGCAACACAGTGCCCTCACTTAGTTTGTAGTACAGTATGTAACTACACACTCACCCTGGAATTAATCGTCCCAATTAAGACCACTGTTCCTCGCAGAGTTAAACAGTAGGGTTAACACCGCGACCCACTGTTACCACAGATCTCTTTTAGTTCCTCTACTTGCTTCGCATTGTGGCGAAATAACACTCTGGAAGACTTCCAGCCAGTGTATGAACGGAGATGTTCAAAACCCATACAATTAAAGAAATTTAAGGATGAGGCAACTTTCCTCGGATCGTGACCTGCGGGTGTATTGTCAGGATCCGCTCTGCGAATAAAATATGTGATTTTCGCTCTGAGTTGATTCAGAGATAAATTTGAGCCTGATGTTTCTCCCCTGAATAGTTGACCACCCTTGAAGTCTGAAGTTCTATGAAGATAGACCTTTAGGCATTCTACTGGACATAGAGATGCATCTTCTTTCAGAGGGCATATTCTCCAGGGACCCCACCTGTTGGTGGGTAACTCATTCTTGGTGAGAAACGTAGGATCCGGAAACAGGTTCAGTTCTCCCCCATCCAGGAACTGAACACGACCTGCCTCTCTCGAGAGGCTACAATCTCACTAACCCTGGCCCCGGACGCGAGTGCAAAAATAGGAAAATAACTTTTTGTGTCAAATCCTTTAACGCACACTCTTCATTGCTCAACAGAAAAGCGAAATGAAGAACTTGTCTAAAGACCATGAAATGGGCTTTGGAGGTGCTGAAGGTCTGAGCCTAGCACAGGCTTTCGGGACTTTATTAAAGATCTCGTTACCTAGGTCGACCTAGAAGGCATAAAGAATGGGTCTTGTCAAAGCAGACTTACACGCTGAAATCGTGTTCGCTGCCAATCCTTGACCATGGAGGTGGAGAAGAAAGATAAGCAGAAGTCTGTCAAGATCTCCTGCTGATTCTTCGCCTTGACAAAAGGCCACCCATTTTCTCCAAGATGACTCATATTGCCTTCTAGTAGATCTGCACTTATAATGGCTTTCGAAATCCCGAAACGCTTTCTCACCGCTAGGGAGAGAAAATCATGAGCTGCAGGGTCCGGGTTTTCTGTAATGAAGCGCAGACAGTTGACTTCTGGACTCGCTGGGTCAGAACTGGATCTGGTAGTGGTACAAACTTCAGCTACAGTTCCAATGCCAGGAGGAACCACACGCTGTTCGGCCACTTGTGGGCCACTATTGCCGCTACCCCCTGAAGGATCTCAGTTTGTTGAGGACCCTCAACAGAAGGTTGTGAGGAGGGAACAGATAAATCTTGGACCATCTGTTCCAGTCGAGGGACATCGCGTCCACTGCTTCCGCTAAGGGGTCCTCGTACGGGGCACGTACAGGGGCAACTTCTTGTTGTCTTTCGTCGCAAAGAGGTCTATCTGCAGTTCTGGGACTGATTCAGAATGAAGGAGAATGATCCTGCGTCTAAGGACCATTCCGACTCTATCGGTGTGAACCTGGATAGAGCGTCCGCTGTCACATTGCGGACTCCTTGAAGGTGAACTGCCGACAGGTACCACTTCTTCTTTTCCGCCAATCGGAAGACGGCCAACATCACCTGGTTGAGAGGTGGTGACCTCGATCCTTGTCGATTCAAGTATCTCACAACTACCTCGCTGTCTATCACCAACCTTATGTGGATCGAGTGACGCGGGGAGACTTTCTTTAAGGTAAGGAGCACTGCCCTAGCTTCTAGAATGTTTTATGTGAAAGGTCTTGAATAGCTTGGACCAAGTCCCCTGGACTTTTTTCCCGATGAGAGTGACCTCCCCATCCCTCCTTCGAGGCGTCTGAGTGAATCGTCACCGACGGGGGAGGTGGCTGAAGAAGAACCGACTTCTTAAGATGTCTGGCTTGGGACCAAGGCCTGAGAAGAGTACTTAGCCGAAGCGGCTGGTCTTCTCAGATCTCTTCGCGCGTTTGATGCATAACTTCTCCAAACTCCGATTGCATCCTTTAGCTGTGCTATTAGCACTGGGTCTGTCACCGAAGCAAACTGGAGAGAGCGCAGTACCCTCTCCTGCTCGTGTCTTGATATCGTTTTGGAATCTATAAGTCTCTTGACAGAACCCGCTATCTCCTTCCTTTTCTTCGCCGGGGTGGAGAAACGGTGTGACAAAAGGTCCCAGTGGATTCCCAGCCACTGGAACTTTTGAGATGGAGAAAGTCGAGACTTTTTCTGTTGATCTTGAAGCCTAGGTACTCTAGGAACTGGATCACTTGACTGGAAGCTTGCAAGCATTCTGTCTCGGATGCTGCCCACACCAACCAGTCGTCCAGGTAGGCTACTACCTGAATTCCCTTTAGGCGTAATTGTTTGAGAGCTACGCTCGCAAGCTTCGTAAAAATCCTTGGGGCTATGTTTAGCCCAAATGGCATGGCTCCGAAGGCGTATAGTCTTCGTTGTAGCCTGAACCCTAGGTAGGGGGAGAGTCGATGGCTAATTGGAATGTGCCAATAGGCGTCTGACAAGTCTATAGAGACGGAATATGCCCTCTTGGGCAGTAAGGTCCTTATATGTTGCAGTGTTAGCATTTTGAATTTGCAATTCACTATGAACTTGTTGAGTGGCGACAAGTCCAGAATGACTCTGAGCTTTTCCGAGTCTTTCTTGGGAACACAAAACAGCCTCCATTAGAAATTGGTGGGCTTCACCCTTCGGATCACCTTTTTTCTCCAACAGTTCTTGAACGTACTCCTCCATAACGGGGGTGGAGTGTTGGAAAAACCGAAGGCACGGGGGTGGAGTGCTGTACCAGCTCCCGCCCAGTCCATTCTTGAGTAGGCTGTGGGCCCAGGGATCGAAGGTCCACCGATCCCGAAATTTCAGAAGTCTCCCTCTTACCGGTATCACCTCACTTGGACTGCCATCCTGAGGTCTTGCCTTCCTGACCACGACCACCCCTGAATCCCCTTCCCCTTGAGGGGCGTCTTAGACGAGCCTCTGGCTACTCCTCTAGGCTTTGCTCGAAAGGAAGTAGACTGCCCTTCGAACGCTGGGGTGAATGCCGTGGACTGTGTCGACACGGCCTGGGGTACCCACTGAAAAGTGGTCGGGGTTTGTGCCACGATCTGGGGCACTGGGGGCAATGGCAATTGCAGTTGTTGTTGCTGTCTAAGAGGCTTGGCTGGCCGAGACAGTAGCCTAGTCCTCATAGTCTTCCTCTTTGGTTGAGGACCCTCATCCGGGGAAGACTTTCTTTTGATAGCCAGGCCCCACTTCTGGAGAAGGTTTCTATTCTCCAAGGCAGCCTTATCAACAACTTCTTTGCCCAAGTCGGTAGGGAAAAGGTCTTTTCCCCAAATGTTGGAGGAGATTAGTTTCTTTGGCTCGTGCCTCACCGTAGCCGAGGTAAACACGAACTCCCTACAAGCTCTCCTTGCCTTGACGAAGCCATAAAGGTCCTTCGTCACTGTGGCCAGATGAGACTTGGCCACTACCATGAACATTTCATGGACCTTGGGGTCACTTGCCATCGTCTCGAGAATAGTCTGAAGAGACATTGAGGCAGTCAGTCTTTCTTTTGTATCGAACTCACTTCGCAAAAGAAAGTCAGACAGCTTAGGGAGGTCCTTGCCGAACTGACGTCCGGCAATATCAGCCTCCAACTTTCCAACTGAGAACGTAAGATGGACGTCATTCCAGTCTTTGTGGTCCATAGGCAGGGCCAGCGACAAGGGTTTACACTCCTCTAGGGAGGGGCAAAACTTGCCGGCCTCGACTGCTTTTAGTACAGCCAGAAACCCTTTCTGTAAAAAGGGGAAGGCTCTAGTAGGCGAGGACACAAAGGAAGGGAGCTTCCTATTCAATGCGGCTACCTTTGAGTTAGAGAAGCCCCTCTCTTTCATCGAGGTTTAAAGTAGAGCTTGAGCCTTAGCATGGTCCATCACTATGACCTCCTTCGGCTCTGTCTCCTCCTTTGAAGCTGGTTCCTTCCTCAGCCGGACATAACAGTCCGGATATGATGCCTTGCTGGGGCAGAATTCCACCTCCTCCAGGGGAACTGAGCCCAGCTTATCCGAGATGGCGATCTTTCCAGTCGTCTTCGGCATGTGCTCAGCATACCTCCATGGGATAGCATCTGAGCACAAGGGAAGGTCTTTCACATTGAGCTTTTTCTGGGGCCCATGTGATTCTGCAAGGCACTGCTTTCGCAGTTCCATTGCAGCCGCCTTCTCCTGATTCTCCTTCTGCATTTGTTGGATCATTCCAACAATAGAAGAGAGGGCCTGTCCCAGCTCTACTGGGAGACCGGCCGATGTAGAGGGAATAGGCTCCGGAATCTGAACCGGAGTAGCCGACACCTCGTCGACGTCTACCTCTACAACGTCTGGGGCTTGAACTTCATCCTGGGCTTCTGCCAGGAGGTCTTCCTCCAGACACTCGTCCACATCAGACATCCTGTCATCTAACTGGATGTCTTGCATCGCGACCGCGACTTCAGCATCCACCTGGATCTGAACTTAGGGGATCTCCTCTTGAGGCTGGGGAATCACTGCATCAGTTGATGCCTTAGGGAAAAGATACGCCCTCATCTTCTCACTTGGAAGATAAGGGCCAGAAGTGTTCTTTTGGAAGCCCCTTACCCAGGTACGAAGCTTCTTCCTAGCTATATCCCTTGATTCCTCTGTCCTAGGGGAATTAAAGGTCTCAGTAATCAGGTTAGTTCACACAGTACATACCTGAGGGTCCCAATACCGGAGATCATCCTTGGAGACAGCGTATGCTGCGTGTCTCCTACAAAACTCATGTCCGCAGAGGTTCTTGCTGCTGACATTGCAGAAAGCACTTCCCCACTTCGGAGTGTCCTTCTGTAAAGAGAAGAAATTTTCATGAGTATCAAGTGAACTATGTATCACTGGATATGCATAGTATAGCATAACAATTCAGAAAGGAAAAACACACACTTGTGTTTCCCTCACAACCCATTGTTGCAGCCTTCCAGATAATAAAATCAAAATGGTTTATCTCTTCTAGAGTAACCAATGCAAGGTTTCCAGAGGAAACAGGTGGAGCTCACACCTAAGCAATGATTTTAAAATCCTGAATAATAGACAGGAAAGAACTCAGCTTCCTATCTGTAGGGCAACAGCAAAGGGATGTGCAAGAAAAGACAATAGTGTTAGAAGACACAGTGCTGTACCAAAACCCTTACCATAGTTTTCTTCTTACTGTATATGTTATACTGAAGAATACTAGTACAGTATAGGGGGATGTGTGCCGGCCTGCCTTTACCGGCCGGCACACACCACAACTAGCTTTAAAGTATACTACTTAACAGCTATAGGGCGGCAGCACTCTGGTTCAAATGCCTGTGCCGGTCGGCAGCAACTGCCGGCCGGTAACAGCCAATGTTGGCCGGCAATGGCTGCTGGCCAGCAACTACACAAGGTAGTACCCAGCTGCCGGCCACACTCTTGGTGACCGGCAGACAAGGGCTGACATAAGCCGGCCGGCAAAGGTACAAGACCGATGCCAGCCGGCAGCAAAAGAACCAGAGGACTACACCTGCCCGGCTGCCGGCCTCATAGGCCGGCAGCCGGCCTCAATGGCCGGCAGCCGGGTCAGGTACAGCACTAGAAGAAAAATAGAATGGATGCCGGGATAAGAGTGTACACAACCTCCAAGCCCGGCAACCGAAAGAGTGCATATAAGGAAGGGGAGAAACTAATTCAGGCTTCCTGACCAATGCCGTCTGACTCTACAGGCAGGCATGGATGAGGGACCAAGAGAGGTCCGGGCAGCACTCGAAAACATAAGACCCTTGCCGGCCAGCAGCTCTGCCGGCCGGCAAGGGGCTGAGTCAATTCCACATCCTAACCTATACTAGGTCCAGATGTAGAACGACGTACAGTACAG
>NC_090747.1:33664840-33677340 GCF_036898095.1 Palaemon carinicauda | reverse complement strand
GAATGTACTAAGTTTTGTCAGGCATCACATGACTGATACAGCCTGAGTTAATGTGTAACTCATAACTGTGAGAGGGTGAACCAGTGGGTTACGACCTGAGAGTGTAGATAACAGCCTACACAGAAAACAGCACAAGACAAAGCATATACTAGGACTATTTTGGCTATTGACTTTTTTTTTTTTACCCAGTAGCAGTCTTTTGCTACAAGTCTTATCAATATGCAGCTAACGTAAAATGATCATATTAAAATCAAAATATGGAATAGTTGCACTAGATGAACGAATCTATAGGAAAGTCATTAGTTAACCAATTAACGCACTTCGGGACTTCCCTTCACCTGGTGAATGTGAGTCTCTGGAACATATTCCCTTCATTTTGTAATGTTAGGGTACACATTGATAACTCATTATAGGCAAAAATACACAATAACTTTCATGTTATTGTGTCTATTAGTTAAGTTCTACGATATTTTGTTGATTTTGTATTTTTCATTAATGATGGAATTATATAATTGTATTTGAGTAACGATGAAATCCTTACTGTATATGTGTTGTCCTTATTATCTAGGAGTCTCAAAATTCTGCTCGTCTATCAAAGACCAAGCTATGACATATATCTTAGCAATCCATGCTTGCCAACAGTTATGCTCGCATAAGCGGATGACCAGCTTGGTGGAGTAATGAGAAATTAGTTTGTGGAGAAAATGTCCCCCTAAATCTCGATAAAATCACTGCCTGGGGGTTGATCTAACTAGAATTAGTATGGACTGGCAGGGGTCACTTGCCTTAGTTAGATAAGCACTACACATCACAAGGAACTGGCTATCCTTTGGTGTATCTAGCCAATGAATCCTCTATGGATTTAGTCAGTCGTGGCTAGAGAAGAAGAAAGAATGACCCATAGTCCCGGGCGTAGCGGGGTTCTAAGATTCTCCAGGTTTATAAATAGTAAAGAACAATTGAAAATAGGTAATTGGAATGTTAGAACCATGAATCAGATTTGGAAGTTACAGCAAGAGGAGAATGAACTTATGAAATATACTTTGGATATCTTGACCCTAAATGAAACACGTTGTAAGACTAGTGGTAAGGAAACTTTAGAATAAGGGAATATATATATATATATATATATATATATATATATATATATATATATATATATATATATATATATATATATATATATATATATATGTGTGTGTGTGTATATATATATATATATATATATATATATATATATATATATATATATATATATATATATATATATATATATATATATATATATATATATATATATATATATATATATATATATATATATATAGTCTTTCAGATGGAGCTGAAAGACACCAAGAGCAGAAAAGGCATTAACCGAGTGGAGACCTGTAAATAGTAGATTAAATCAAAGAAGTGCAATATGAGTATTATAGTTTGCTATGCCCCAACAAATGATTTCCCTGAAGAAAGGACAGATGAATACTATGAAGACCAGCAGAGGATAATAGATAAGATCCCTAAGAGATCTATGAAAATTGTAATAGGCGGCTTCAATGACAAAGTGGGAAGAAATAATCAATGGATAGAGAATGTGAATGGTGTTGAAGGTCTTGGCGAAGTTGCATATGAAAATGGAGCACAATTCATAAGTTTCTGTTCAGTAAACAATCTTGTCATTGGAGGTACTCTGTTCCGACATAAGAACATCCACAAGTATACATGGCCTTAACCATGTGGCAATTACAAAAATCAGATTGATCAAATTACCATCAATAAAGAGATAAGGAGGACCCTGAGAAATGTATGAAGCTATAGAGGTGTAGATACTGGTAGTGATCATCAGCTCATCAATTCCACACTGAAATTAAAACTGAAAGCACCCTCCAGAAAGATAGATCGAATACCTAGGTTTGATACAACTAAGCTCCTAGAGGAAGAGCGAAGAGAAACAATTGCAATTGAATGTTGGAATAGATTTGCAGTCTTGCAGACTTTAAGAGATAAAGAACAGACAAATAATGGAGAATGGTGTGATATAAAAAACATATATCAGTCAGTTGGTAGCGAAGTTTCGGGACAAACAGTTGCAAGGAGAAAGCCATGGGTATCAAAGGATACTTGGGATACTATAAAAAGGAAAAAAAGACAGGAACTGATTGTTGAAAGTTTTTGAGGAAGTAAAGACAATTACAAGGTAGTACTCCAGTATTCATAGTAAGGTCAAAAGGAAAGCCCGGAATGACTGGAGAGAGTATTTAGACAGCAAAGCAGATGTGGCCCACTAGGCTATGAAGTCAGGAATTGGCTATGGTGTGAGAATTACTCCTATAGTTATTAATGAAATCTCGACTGCGCCAAAAAAAGAAGCATATAACCATCAAAAAGAGAGATAGCTCTGTTATAGCAACAGAAGATGGAAAAAGGAAACGTTGGATGGAACACTTTAGTGAAGTCATGAATAGGACATATGAAGGGAATAATTTGATTGATATACATGAAGCTGATGAAGACCTTGATGTGCCCATGAATGAACTCAGTGTGTTTAAAGTCGAAGCTATCATAAAAAAACTAAATAGATGGAAAGCCCGTGGATGCGATGGAATAACTGCCGAGATGATACTGGTCGAGAATGAAATGACTCCGAGACTACTAGTAAGATTATTTTGTGGAATGTAACATGAAGAGGCCAAATCTGATGAATGGGAGTTATGAGTGTTGGTGAAAATAGCTAAACAGGGAGACAACTGATTGAAATAATTGTGTCAGTTGTTATGAAAGTATATAGTATGCTGATGCTTATGAGGCTGGAGAGAAGGATATCACATTTCTATACTCATTATGGTTCCCACGAACAACAACTATTAGTGATCTGTTACTTGAAAATTAAATAATAGTACTAAGAAAGGACCCACCAACTCCTATCTGTGAGTGTAAAAGAAAGGCCTCATGATTAACATAATCAAGGGATTTAAGACAAGCATTGGAGATTGTAAGAAATTCATCACATGCTCCAAGGCCTTTACGAAAGCCAAATTGCAAACTAGGTAACTCGAGAACAGATTATCACCTTCAGCAAATCTATCACGACGTTTTGCCTAAAGACGTTCATAAACTTTAGATGTCATGTGAGTTATGGAAATTAGGAAGTAATCAGTAGGAATTAAGCTATCACAAACACATTTACATCCTGTAGTAACATACCGAATCTCCACAAAGTGCTAAAATTACCTATACTTGTTAACTTACGGAAAATATCAGATAACTTGGAGCAGAAAAGTATAAAGTCTTCATGTAAAAAAAGAGAAAAGAATACCATTTAGTTTTGCACTTTCATAAGTATCAACGTCCATCAAGAATTTCCAATTCCATACACACATATATACATACTCATTTTTCATGAATGTTTATCTTATAATTGAAACTACAATATCATGAGCTAAAATAAACCATTAAACTTTCAATATCCATCGATATTACCTTATTTGGACACTGAAGTTTTAGTCATAATAAATGCATGTGTTTTGTTTCTGTGGTAAACGCATCATTATTTCCATATATAAATTAAATCCTACTAACCCTTAGAACAGAAAGAATATATATTCTGTTTAGAAAACACCCCCCCCCTCTCTCTCTCTCTCTCTCTCTCTCTCTCTCTCTCTCTCTCTCTCTCTCTCTCTCTCTCTCTCAAAAAAAAAATTGTTATAAATGATTACGCCTTTCAACAAATGGATCCCAGATTCAGCAGAAACCGGTACATCTTAACAGCCACCATTAAGCCTTAGTGGCAATGAACCTCGAAAAGACACATCTCTGGAACAGTTGGGAGAAGTCGAATCTATGGCAGTGACATGATATTTTCATAAGAAAATAAATTTTTGAATATACTTACCCGCTGGTTATATAAAGAGCTGAAGTCTTCTGACGCCGTGGCAGAAATACAAAATCTTGCACTATCGTAGATATGGCAGGTGTACAAAAGCGCCCTAGCGGTACCACAGGTGGAACTACACCCAGCCACTTCAGTTCTTCCAAGCCTCATAGCAATACCATAGGTAGTCTCTAAAGGGGAGGAGGGTGGGAGTTAAATTTGTATAACCAGCGGGTAAGTATATTCAAAAATTTATTTTATTATGAAAATATCATTTTTAAATATAAAACTTACCCGCTGGTTATATAAAGAGCTGATTGACACCCCTTGGTGGCGGGTCAGAGACAGCTACATATTGAAAGTTCACTTAAGCATTACAAAAAACACTTAACTTAAGCGGTTCTCACCTGATAAGGAAGCTGACAGCAAAGGAGATCCAGTGATCCACTCAGGGCTGATAATCTCTAGGAGTTGTCAAACGGTACAAACACCTATAATATGACAGGACCTCAACTAATACCCTTGTTCCGGGCGCACTCTAGTAACAAATTGACCACCTGACCAAACCAAATCTTACGGAAGGCTGACAACCAGCCTCCACAAACAACCATAACATACGAGTTCCAAGAGATAGAAAAGGGGTATTAGGAAAAAGGGACATAGTGGTAGATCATTCACCTACTATCGCATTCGCTGCAACGAAAGGACCCAAAGTATAACAGTCCTCATACAGCGTTTAAACATGTTTCAAATAATGTGATGCAAAAACTGACTTACTTCTCCAAAAAGGTCGTATCCATCAAACTTTGTAGAGAACGGTTGTTTTTAAAAGCTACCGAAGTCGCTACCGCTCTGACTTCATGTGTCTTATCTTTGAGAAGCCTCTGATCTGCTTCATCACACTGAGCGTGAGCCTCTCGAATTAACAGTCTTATGAAGAAAGATAAGACATTCTTTTACATGGGCCGTGAAGGGTTTCGGACTGCACACCACAAAGCGTCTGAGTCGCCTCTCAGATTCTTTGTTCTGTCCACATACAGCTGTAATGCTCTTACTGGACAGAGCACCCTCTCCAACTCACTTCCCACCACATCATAAAGATTAGGGATCTCAAAGTATTTGGGCCATGGCCGAATAGGATTTTAATTTTTAGCCAAAAACCCCAGTTGTAAAGAACAGATGGCTTTACCATCCCGAAAACTAATGTTCCTGCTAAATGCGTGAACTTCATTTACTCTTTTGGCGGTGGCTAGACTAACCAGAAACAAAGTTTTCAAGGATAAATCCTTAAAAGAAGCCGACTGCAAAGGCTCAAATCTGTCACCCATGAGAAATTTCAGCACCACATCCAAATTCCAGGCAAGGGGAGCAGATTGAATTTTCTTGGTGGTATCAAAAGACCTAAGCAGGATCTGTAGATCCTTATTATTGGAGAGGTCTAAGTTCCTGTGTCTAAAAACCGTAGCCAACATACTCCTGTAGCCTTTAATTGTAGATGACGAGAAGTTATGTTTATTCTTAAGGTCAATGAAAAAATCCGCTATCTGGGTTAGAGATGTACTGGATGAAGAAATCAAGTTAGCCCTACACCACTCTCTGAACAACTCCCACTTGAACTGATACACCTTGATGGTGGACGACCTCCTTGCCCTCGCAATAGCCTTGGCTGCCTTCTTCGAAAATCCTCTAGCTCTAGCGAGTTTTTCGATAGTCTGAAGGCAGTCAGACGTAGAGCTCGGAGGTTTAGATGGTTTCGGGCCAAGTGAGGTTGTCTGAGAAGATCTGGTCTTAAGGGAAGGCTTCTCAGAAATCTACCATCCATTCCAGTAGCTCTGGAAACCAGCTTCTTGACGGCCAGAACGGGGCTATAAGAGTCATCCTGGTCTCCTCGTGGGATACGAACTACTGTATCACTTGGTAAAGGATCTTGAATGGGGGGAACGCATAAACCTCCATGTGAGACCAGTCCATCAGAAAAGCGTCTATGTGAATGGCTTCGGGATCTGGCACCGGAGAGCAGTAACACTCCAGTCTCTTTGTCTTTGCGGTTGCAAAGAGATCCACGAGAGGACGACCCCACAAACGCCACAGACTTTCGCAGACGTCTCGGTGTAAAATCCATTCTGTGGGGAGAACCTGACCCCTCCTGCTGAGTCTGTCTGCACTCACATTGTTGACCCCTTGAATAAACCGAGTCAAAAGTGTCACTTTCCTCTGCTCTGCCCAAATGAGAAGAGGCCTCGCTATCTCGTACAAAGTCCAAGAGTGGGTCCCGCCTTGCTTTGCAATATAGGCAAGAGCCGTAGTGCTGTCCGCATTTATTTGGACTACCTTGCCTCTGACCTGCTTCTCGAAGCCTCTGAGGGCCAGATGAATCGCCAAAAGCTCCTTTTGGTTGATGTGGAGGGTTGATTGTTCCACTGTCCACGCCCCCAAAAGCTCCTCCTTCCCCAATGTAGCTCCCCACCCCGAGTTTGAGGTGTCGGAACACAACACGAGGTCTGGGCTCTTCTGAAATAACCACAACCCTTCCTTCAGTCTGTGCTCATTGTGCCACCATTGAAGATGAGACTTAATGGAGATCGTGATAGGAATGCAATCCCTGTCTAGGCTGTCCGCTTTTTTCCAATGGTGATTGAGATGAAACTGAAGGGGACGCAAATGCAACCTCCCCAGAGTTACGAACTTCTCTAGAGACGAGAGAGTGCCCAGAAGGCTCTTCCAATCTCTTACGGAACAGAGTTCCTTCTTCAGGAAAGCTTGGATCTTTTGGAGAGCTAACTGTATTCTTACAGGTGACGGAAAAGCCCGAAAAATCCGACTGCGAATCTCCATCCCCAAATAAAGAATCTCCTGGGATGGAGTCAGTTGCCATTTTTTCGAGCTCACCAGGAGGCCCAGTTCCCTGGTTAAGTCCAGAGTAACTTTCAGGTCCTTCCATCAGCAATCGGATGAGGAAGCTTTTATCAGCCAATCGTCCAGGTACAGAGAGACCCTGATTCCCCTTGAATGTGGCATACTCGCTATATTCAGCTTGATCTTCGTAAATCTTGAAGGTCTATTGAGACCATCCAATCGTCTTTCCTCACCGCCGCCAGAACCGTCTTCTGAGTTTCCATAGTAAACGTCGAATTCTGCACGTAATCATTCAGAACACTTACGTCCAGAACCGGCCTCCACTCCCCGGAAACCTTGGGGACTAAGAAAAGGTGGTTGTAAAACCCCGGAGATTTTACATCCAGGACCTCCTCTATTACTTGCTTTTCTAGCAAAAGAAGCTTCTGAAGACGCATAGCTTGCTTTTTCGGACCCTCTCTGTACTTGGGCGAAAGATCCACTGGATCTGAGACCAAAGGAGGAAAAGCTAGGAAGGGGATCTTGTAACCCAACTTTAACACTTGGACGGACCAGGGATCCACTCCATTCCTCTCCCAGATCTTCCAGAAGTGAATCAACCTGGCCCCCAATGCCGTCTGAAGGATAGGACAGTCAGACTTTACCTCGATTGGTTTTGCTTCCTCTGCTTCTAGGCTTCCTTCCGTCTGGTTTGAAAGAGCCCCTTCCGGAAGGTTTCCCACAAAAGGGCTGCGAAGGGCAAACACCAGGTCTGGGCTCTTCTGAAATAACCACAACCCGTCCTTCAGTCTGTGCTCATTGTCCCACCATTGAAGATGAGACTTGATGGAGATCGTAATGGGAACGCAATCCCTGTCTAGGCTGTCCCCTTTTTTCCAATGGCGATTGAGATGAAACTGAAGGGGACGTAAATGCAACCTCCCCAGAGTTACGAACTTCTCTAGAGAGGAGAGAGTGCCCAGAAGGCTCTTCCAATCTCTTACAGAACAAAGTTCCTTCTTCAGGAAAGCTTGGATCTTTTGGAGAGCTAACTGTATTCTTACAGGCGACGGAAAAGCCCGAAAAATCAGACTGTGAATCTCCATCCCCAAATAAAGAATCTCCTGGGATGGAGTCAGTTGCGATTTTTTCGAGCTCACCAGGAGGCCCAGTTCCCTTGTTAAGTCTAGAGTAACTTTCAGGTCCTTCAGACAGCGATCGGATGGGGAAGCTTTTATCAGCCAATCGTCCAGGTACAGAGAGACCCTGATTCCCCTCGAATGCAGCATACTCGCTAAATTCAGCTTGATCTTCGTAAATCTTGGAGGTCTATTGAGACCATCCAATCATCTTTCCTCACCGCCGCCAGAACCGTCTTCTGAGTTTCCATAGTAAACGTCGAATTCTGGACGTAACCATTCAGAACACTTACGTCCAGAACCGGCCTCCACTCCCCAGAAACCTTGGGGACTAAGAAAAGGCGGTTGTAAAACCCCGGAGATGTTACATCCAGGACCTCCTCTATTACTTGCTTTTCTAGCAAAAGAAGCATCTGAAGACGCATAGCTTGCTTCTTCGGACCCTCTCTGTACTTGGGCGAAAGATCCACTGGATCTGAGACCAAAGGATGAAAAGCTAGGAAGGGGATCTTGTAACCCTCCTTTAACACTTGGACGGACCAGGGATCCGCTCCATTCCTCTCCCAGATCTTCCAGAAGTGAATCAACCTGGCCCCCAATGCCGTCTGAAGGATAGGACAGTCAGACTTTACCTCGATTAGTTTTACTTCCTCTGCTTCTAGGCTTCCTTCCGTCTGGTTTGAAAGAGCCCCTTCCGGAAGGTTTCCCACGAAAGGGCTGCGAAGGGCGAACACCAGAAGAGACCTCCTTAGGTTTCCGCGAAGCAAAAGTGGAAGGTAAAACTTTCCTCGCCGTATTGGCCACCAAACCATGAGTGGCCTTCTGAGTGAGAGCAGTGGGAACTTCCCCCACCAACTCTTGTGGAAATAGGGTGGTAGACAAAGATGCAAATAGTAGCTCCGTTTTCTGGTAGGGAGAAACTGCTGCTGAGAGAAAAGAGCACATCGTGGCCCTTTTCTTGAGGATTCCAGCTGTGAACAAGGCAGCTAACTCATTCGAGCCATCCCTCACCCCTTTGTCCAAGCAGGACATCAAATGCACAAGGCCACTAGTGTCCGTGTTCTTAATATCCGAGACCCTCTTGCTCAAAGCTCCCAGAGCCCAGTCTAGGTAATTAAGTACTTCGAAGGCCCTGAACAGATAATTAAGTAAATGATCGAACTCCGTCATTGACCACCAAACCTTTGTCTTCCTTAAGGCTAGACGACGAGACAAGTCTACTTAACTTGAGAAATCTCCCTGGGCAGAGGAGGGAAAACCCAAACCCAGCACTTCACCAATCTCGTACCACACACTATACTTAGAGGTTAATTTTGCGGGAGGAAGGGCAAAGGCCGATTTGCCAATAGTTCGCTTAGAGTCCATCCAGGACCCCATTAACTTCAAGGCCCGTTTAGAAGACCGCGAAAGGACCATCTTAGTATACACCGGCACCTTAGTTGCTTTACCTAAGACAAACTCCGATGGAGGAGAACGAGAGACCACAGGGATAAAATGATCAGGGAAAACTTCCGTAAGAATCAACATAAATTTCCGAAGGTCAACAGCATGTTGATAATGTTTCTCTTCCTCATTCTCAGAAACCTCCTCTAAAGGCTCGTCCACGTCAGACTTCTCTTCAAGTTCGTCTTCTGGCAGTGCAGCAACGGCTGCAGCCTGAACTGAAGGAATAACGTCTGAATGAGACCGCCTGTCAGAGTCAATAACATCCAATTGAAGAGGGGAGGTCGAAGTAGACTGATGAAAAACCTGGATGAGTCGACGCTCGCCATCCAAAGGCAACTGTCGCGTGTCGCCCTGAGACCGCTCAGAAACTGCTAACTGTTGAAGCGACCGACGTTTGGAATCGGACGACAACTGCCTACGCGTCCACTAGCGGTCGACACGAACGATCTTTACCTTCAAACGATGACTGTCGATGGTCGTGTCGTGCACGCCTAGCGTACAAATGTTGTTGATGCTGCCGTTTCACTGCGTCCAAAGTTGGCTGCAGAGAATCTTCGCGGCGACACACCGTGTCCAATTGCTGACACCGGTGTTCTTTCTCACGAACGGAAGGCGAAATTGGATTAGCAAGAACTCTTGGCGTGACTCCTCTATATCAACCTGGCGTCGAGCACTGAGAATGGGAGACCGCCTGTGCGATAACTCGTCGGCACAGGAAACCACCGATCGCCTGTGCGACAACTGGTCTGAAGTCTGACGCCCAATTGTACTGCCAACACCAGGTTGATAAGAATCCATGAACGATGAGAGTTGTTTTTTCATAGATAACAGCATCGACCAATTAGGGTCTTCAGGCAAAACATTCGACTCCTTACTTGAAGGAAAAGCAACATCATCATCACCACGCTTTTCGGGTGACGAAAGCCAGTCTAAAGGGAGAGGTGGCGCATGAATCGTAACAACCGTCATCGAAACAAATTCAGAGTCGGAAAGAATAGGCTCAACTCGAATACCGTGATCTGGACGCTTCGCAGATGTACAAGTAACGGGAGAACGAAAACGCTCAGGGGAATCCCACGTACTACAACCTGGACGTGCAGGCGATTCCGGACGCAGAGCAACCGCATGCGATCTCTTAAGCGGTCTAGACGCTCGCCGCCACAACTCGCTACCCGAACCTTCATCGAAGGACGGAGATAACATACCAACCTCACCTTTCCTACGATGAGGGTGAACGACCTGTGATACGGCAACAGGAACGTTCGAGGGAACGTCTGCACGATTGATGACGCTTCTCGTTCCCTTTAGCCGATCGACTTTACTTCTCCCATGGGTTCGAGAGCTCGAAAGTGGTCTAAGGCTAGGTGAACGACAAGATCGTGCAGACGCGCCCTCCACAACACTGAATACATTAGAAACACTTTCAACAGTTCCGACAGTTTCACGATTTTTATGCACATTTAATTCAGAAAAAAATTTATTTCTATCAGCCGATAATGACTCCACTTTTTCACCGAGAGCCAGAATCGCAGTAAACATGTCTTTCATAGATGGTTCCTCATCTACCACTACGGTGGAAGGAATATGATTAGGAATATTAACATTAGGTAAGGCTACCTCAACAGATCGTGAAGAACTACGCCTCACTCTATCCCTCTCAAGTCTCCTAACATACCCTTCGTATGTTACCCATTCATCATCCGTTAATGAAAAACATTCATTACATCTATTATCAAAAGAACAAGGTTTCCCCCTACATTTGACACAAATATCGTGAGGGTCAATAGACCCCTTAAGAAGTCGAGTACGACAACCTTCACTAACACACTCACGAATAGTAGGCGAGGGGTCGGCCATATTGATTGATAACGAGAAAGACCGACAACCAAAAAACAAAGGAAATATTAATAAATATAACCACCACAAAAGGATTTCAAGATTAAATGAAAGAGAAAATGATTAACGATAGTTCAAACTCAAAGAAAACATTGTACATCACCAAACAACTCCCCAACAGAGTAAGACAGCGAGAGCGAACTTCAATATGTCAGCCAGCTATGGCGGGAGAAGAAGAACTGAAGTGGCTGGGTGTAGTTCCACCTGTGGTACCGCTAGGGCGATGTTGTACACCTGCCATATCTACGATAGTGCGAGATTTTGTATTTCTGCCACGGCGTCAGAAGACTTCAGCTCTTTATATAACCAGCGGGTAAGTTTTATATTTAAAAATGCATATAGAGAAGGGAATTTCTTGTTTAAAGGAAACCTCTTTTTTAAGATCAGGAGCGAAAACAGTTTATTTTTCAGAAAAACGTGTGGATTTAATGAAGCTAACCGTGAGACTACCGTGAAAGGTCAATTCAGTTCAAATCAAAATAGATTCAAGGAATCTAACATGGTTAACGAATTACCTTTTTGACTTAACTGACGTTTGCCTACATTGAGTTAAATTCCTTTCATGGAAGTAAACAAATTATAATTCTGTGATCAATAGTTGTCTTCTAAATTTCTTCATCTCCGTCTTTATGAAGGTAATCATGAAATTATATATGCTGTATGAAGAACTTTTTTTTTCATTAGAATCCACAACAGCGAAAGCCCTTACTGATGTATTGTTATTGTGAACGTACTTTGAAATCAACAAGTTTGTGTCTTCTATTGTCACATAAAAAGTGATAAGATTTCTCCTTCAAACAAAATAAAAATACTTCCACAATAGTTCTTGCACATATCTTGGGTTATTATGGATATTTGTTTTAGATATATTTTTTCTTTGCTGAAATAGATATAATCTAATACATTTTCTTCAGTATAATTCTGAATTTCTTTGGTTCTAGTATCAAATCTTCACTTATTTCATCAAATCTATCTCGAAAAGCTTATCTTTAACATTTTCTTCTGCAATGAAACTTTTAGTATTACTTTTTTTTGTCCTTTTTTTCATTAAGCGGTAAGAGCAGCTAATCATTTCCCAACACAATCGTCTGACCTAGTAAAAAGACCCGATCACGCTCTAGATCCTAAGAAATGGCCAATTGCTCTCGATGTAAGGTAGTTATTCGTTTCTGCCCTTTCAAACAAACTGGTTACAAACTCCCCAACCCCCAACCCTGATGCCCTCATCGTCTCGTTGAGAAATCACGCCATGATATAGAAATCTGTGCGGCTGAACAAATTTAGTATTATATACGTATTTACGCATGGAGTGAGGA
>NC_090747.1:33657340-33659840 GCF_036898095.1 Palaemon carinicauda | reverse complement strand
ACATAATGTATATACACAGACACACACACACACACACACGCACACTCACAAAAACAAACACACACACACACACACACACACACACATATATATATATATATATATATATATATATATATATATATATATATATATATGTATGTATATATAGATATATATATATATATATATATATATATATATATATATATATATATGTATATATATGTATATATATATATATATATATATATATATATATATATATATATATATACATACATATATATATATATATATATATATATATATATATATATATATATATATATATATATATATGTGTGTGTGTGTGTGCGTGTGTGTGTATATATATATATATATATATATATATATATATATATATATATATATATATATATATATATATATATATATATATATATATATATATATATATATATACAAATACGAGCTTTATTTAAAATTTGGTTTAAATAATTTTCTCAATGTTTTTATTTTGATATTATTATACGTAAACCGTGATCTGGAAACAAACGGTTTGTTGGATAATGATGTCTTTGGTAGAGGAAAGAGCAGAGAGTCCATCAGGCAACCGCCTCCTTTGATGTAAGGAGGATGGTGGTAGAAAAAATCATTATATAACCGGTAGATGTAATTTGATTCATAGGATGTGGAATAGGAAAACAATATATCTGTAGTAAATAAAAATCATTTTAGTATTCAGACAAATCTATTCAGATATCAAGAATGAACTAAGGTAGATCTTAATGCAGAATATCTAGAATTATGACGCCAAAATGATATAACTGAATTCTCTAAACTAATTAATCGAGAAGGTAAACACTGTTTGTGGCAGGAAAATAAACATTATTTTTTTTTTTTATTACACTAGACCCTTTCTGTTTACTACATCCTTTCAGCATTACTTCCCTCAAGTTTGAGTCAATCCTTTTTAGGAGCGAAAGACGATTAGGGAAAATGGGTAAGGAATCAGGACGAACCAAGTCTCCAAACAATGATCATCACTAGGAACAATTAAGACACTTCTTCAATCATAATATATTTTTCAAAGAGCTCCCTAGCAATCGTAAAGTTTGGGATAACATACCACACAATAAAATTCGGAATTCTCAAGGGAAGTTTGTAATAACCCTCTCTCTCTCTCTCTCTCTCTCTCTCTCTCTCTCTCTCTCTCTCTCTCTCTCTCTCTCTCTCCTTATATATATATATATATATATATATATATATATATATATATATATATATATATATATATATATATATATATATATGTATATATATATATATATATATATATATATATATATATATATATATATATATATATATATAAATGTGTGTGTATATATTATTATTATTATTATTATTATTATTATTATTATTATTATCATTATTATTATTATTATTATTATTATTATTATTATAAAATAGCCCAGTGAGGAGAGGAAAAAAGGAAATGAATAAATGATGAGAACAAATTAACAATAAATCATTCTAAAAACAGTAACAACGTCATAACAAATATATCATATCTTACCCAAACACCGATAAATCGGTTGGAACTTTTGACCGGGGAAACGTCTGTCTATATCCGAACATAACTTGACAACAAAACGTTTACCCGATTGAGCGGTTTAAAGAATTGATATAAAAATTTTAACCGGGTGTCGCCAGTCGCTTGCTTTTGACATTACCCATAGTCTTAAAACAAAAAAATTCTGGGTAACGTACCTAGAACTAAAACGTTAAATAATAAAATAGCATACACGCCAACCTTTGATATGTTTTACCTCCTCCTACTTTCCTACATTGTTTAATGTTTATTCTTCCCACTCTTAAATCTTACTACATTCTTTTGCACTTTTCATCCTGCCTTTTAGTTCTAATTCACCATCTTTTCCCTCCTTTAACGAACCTCTTTTATAACATCCTACCTCTTAACTTTTACCTCATACATTTTAACTCTAATTAACCCGTACTCCCTACCTCGTACCCCTTACCTTTTAGTCTTACATCTTACATCTTACCTGTTAACGTTTAACTCTAACTTCTTACCTCCTACATCTTACCAAGATACCGTTTACCTCCACCTCGTACCCGTTAGCTCTTTCATTTTAAGAGTGGGAAGAATAAACATTAAACAATGTAGGAAAGTAGGAGGCGGTAAAGCATATCAAAGGTTGCCGTGTATGCTATTTAATTATTTAACGTTATAGTTGTAGGTACGTTACCCCAAATTTTTTTGTTTTATGTCTATGGGTAATGTCAAAAGCAAGCGACCGGCGACACCCGGTTAAAATTTTTATATCAATTCTTTAAACCGCTCAATCGGGTAAACGTTTTGTTGTCAAGTTATGTTCGGATATAGACAGACGTTTCCCCGGTCAAAAGTTCCAACCGATTTATCGGTTTTTGGGTAAAATATCACTCTTTTTTTACGCAAGCGTATTGATTAACTAGTTTATAGTCATATCTT
>NC_090747.1:33647340-33649840 GCF_036898095.1 Palaemon carinicauda | reverse complement strand
ATATATATATATATATATATATATATATATATATATATATATAAATATATATATATATATATATATATATATATATATATATATACATATATATATATGCTTTTTTTGTAAGCGGTCGAGCACGATGAATAGGTCATGGAGGTGTTGCTCTTTGCAGGAAAAGAAACCATGTATTTTGTCCACGTAGCATAAATAAATGAGGAGGTCACCTAAGATGCCACCCATGAGACGGTGAAAAGTTGCCCTAGCATTTAGAAAGCAAAAACTGAAGTAATTGAAGGTTTATATACTAAGGGGGTTTGGTGATGTTGGCCTATGGGATGTCTTCTGTGTTCGGTGACACCTGATGATAGCCCTTGAGGAGGTCAAGTGTAGAGAAAACCTTTGCATTGTGCAAGTAGGTGATAAGTAAGAGTCTGCGTTGACTAGCCGTCGGTGAGTGACATCAACCAAGAGGTGGTAGTGATGCCTCCAAACAATAAAGTGAGGTTCTTCTAACCTTGGATCAGATCACCGATCCCTTTGCAGCTACTAGGAAGATGTCAGCAGATTTATACAGACTATATCATGCCATGGCAAGTGGCCTAGGTTGGGTCGTGAGCAAGTGGTAAGTGACGGGTGGTTTTTTCTCCGCTCATGCACATCATTAGTTCGTCATCTGTATCTTAACACATTCACATCATGCTTTAGTTGTCCTTTTCCTCAGTAGAGGTGTTGAGGGAGGTCTTGAAGGTGGTGAAGTGACTTTACATAATTGTGTAGAATTTAGTTATTAGGTTTTTCATGGGCGAAATATGAGAGCCGTCTTTGGCAGGTTGCAGGCAAGCCATAGTGGTCATTTCCTTGAAGGTGGGTGACATCTTTTGGTCCCCCCAATTGTTATTGAGAGATCTTAAAAAGTTTGGCCTTGTAGGTGGCTGTCGATGGCGAGTACTGTTCTAAGATGTAATTTTTCAGGAAGCCGTACACTTTTGGGGTGTCCCCTTGTTCGCAGGGCCAATCGAAGATTTCTGGGAAAATTTCCTCTTGGATCGTTGCGAGAAAATAATCTTATTTGGTGCTTGACTGAGTCACGCCCTTGATGCAAAACTCAATTTCAGCACGCTGGAATCAACAGAACGCTTCTCCGCCGACAAAGGAAGGCAGTTTCATCGAGACAGCGTGTGCCGAAGAGGCACATACAGTGGGCGGAATCTTGTTTTAATTTTGTTACTGCTCTTGAAATATTTTATTTAGTTAATTCTTCTCTTGTTTTTTTTTTATTTATTTATTTATTTCTTGGTTTCCTTTCCTCTCTGGGTTATTTTTCCGGCTAGGGCCCATGGGCTCATAGCATCTTCTTTTTCCATATAGGATTATAGCCAAGCTTTTTATAACAATAATAATAATAATAATAATAATAATAATAATAATAATAATAATAGGTGCTTGCTTTGATGACTTGTTTCTACCGAAGGACAATCAAGAGCAATTGAAATTGGAATATAACAAGCATTTCTGTTGATCATGATTAACAATGTTTATGAGTCATAAAATTAAACATAAAATAGTATTTAATTGTAAATTTTAGGAAAAACTTCCTATGTTAAACTGAGGACAAAGGAGGAAAAATTAAAATCACCCTGATGACACTGACAGAGTACCTTAATTTAGGAATTGTATATGTAAAAACATTTAGGTTTTGTCTTTTTTCAGTGTAATGTTTTATTTTCTTTTTTCATTAACTTTAGTACTCTTATAATTATGTAGAACAGGGCTATATCAATTATCATATGATATAACTTCTGGTATGGACTTAAATACTTTAGCAGAAGGTGGAAAGAAAGAGAATTTTTTTGTAAAATATAAATCCTGGCATGGATAATGATTCCTATTACCAAATCAGCTAATGCGTTACATACCTTTATACAATATATATTTTATGTTATTGTAACACCTTTTTTTTCATTAAAAATACCGGTTTAAACCCCGATTCCGCAGGAAACAAAAAAAAAAAAAAAAAAAAAAAAAACACAACGTTGAGAATAGATTGCGAGGCGTATAAAAAAAATAATAGATAATCAAAATGTACGGAAAGGACTGGCAATTCATTAAAATGTTTCAGTGCATCTGTTAGTTATGTATTTTTGCCTACAGAGTTAGGAATGAAAATACAAAACAAATATCATATCAGATAACCAACATAGATAATCTTATGGTATTAAAATAAATCTGTCCGCGGTAATTGTGAATCTGGGTTGGGTTTGGAAATTAAGTTTAAAACCGTTTTCTTTACTTTCTCATTCACACTTGCATGAGTAAAAGGGAAACCTGCAGTCTGCGACTAATTGATTTTATTCAGCTAGAAATTGGTTGAAATTAGAAAGGACTTCAGGGAAAATCACTTCTACCATTTCCAAATATACAGTTTTCTTGAGAGAGAGAGAGAGAGAGAGAGAGAGAGAGAGAGAGAGAGAGAGAGAGAGAGAGAGATTTTCGAATATGAGTGAAAGTAGACATA
>NC_090747.1:33634840-33639840 GCF_036898095.1 Palaemon carinicauda | reverse complement strand
CTGGACTCGCTGGGTCAGAACTGGATGTGGTAGCGTCACAAACTTCAGCTGTAGTTCCAACGCCAAGGGGAACCACATGCTGTTCGGCCACTTGTGGGCCACTATTGCCACTACCCCCTTGAAGGATCTCAGTTTGTTGAGGACCCTCAACAGAAGGTTGTGAGGGGGGAACAGATAAATCCTGGACCATCTGTTCCAGTCGAGGGACATCGCGTCCACTGCTTCCGCTAAGGAGTCCTCGTACGGGGACACGTACAGGGGCAACTTTTTGTTGTCTTTCGTCGCAAAGAGGTCTATCTGCAGTTCTGGGACTTGATTCAGAATGAAGGAGAATGATCCTGCGTCTAAGGACCATTCCGACTCTATCGGTGTGAACCTGGATAGAGCGTCCGCTGTCACATTGCGGACTCCTTGAAGGTGAACTGCCGACAGGTACCACTTCTTCTTTTCAGCCAATCGGAAAATGGCCAACATCACTTGGTTGAGAGGTGGTGACCTCGACCCTTGTCGATTCAAGCATCTCAAAACCACCTCGCTGTCCATCACCAATCTTATGTGGATCGAGTGACGCGGGGAGACTTTCTTTAAGGTAAGGAACACTGCCATAGCTTCTAGAAAGTTTATGTGAAAGGTCCTGAATAGCTTGGACCAAGTCCCCTGGACTTTTTTCCGATGAGAGGGACCTCCCCATCCCTCCTTTGAGGCGTCTGAGTGAATCGTCATCGACGGGGGAGGTGGCTGAAGAAGAACCGACTTTTTTAGATGTCTGGCTTGGGACCAAGGCCTGAGAAGAGTACGTAGCCGAGGCGGCACTGGTCTTCTCAGATCTCTTCGCGCGTTTGATGCATACCTTCTCCAAACTCCGGTTGCATCCTTTAGCTGTGCTCTTAGCACTGGGTCTGTCACCGAAGCAAACTGGAGAGAGCCTAGTACCCTCTCCTGTTCGCGTCTTGATATCCTTTCGGAATCTAGAAGTCTCTTGACAGAGCCCGCTATCTCCTTCCTTTTCTTCGTCGGGATGGAGAAACAGTGTGACAAAAGGTCCCAGTGGATTCCCAGCTACTGGAACTTTTGGGATGGAGAAAGTCGAGACTTTTTTCTGTTGATCTTGAAGCCTAGGTACTCTAGGAACTGGATCACCTGACTGGAAGCTTGCAAGCATTCGGTCTCGGATGCTGCCCACACGAGCCAGTCGTCCAGGTAGGCTACTACCTGAATTCCCTTTAGGCGTAATTGTTTGAGAGCTGCGCTCGCAAGCTTCGTGAAAATCCTTGGGGCTATTTTAGCCCGAATGGCATGGCTCTGAAGGCATATAGTCTCCGTTGTAGCCTGAACCCTAGGTAGGGGGAGAGTCGACGGCTGATTGGAATGTGCCAATAGGCGTCTGACAAGTCTATAGAGACTGAGTATGCCCTCTTGGGCAGTAAGGTCCTTATGTGTTGCAGTGTTAGCATTTTGAATTTGCAATTCACTATGAACTTGTTGAGTGGCGACAAGTCCAGAATGACTCTGAGCTTTTCCGAGTCTTTCTTGGGAACACAAAACAGCCTCCCTTGGAATTTGATGGACTTCACCTTTCGGATCACCTTTTTCTCCAACAGTTCTTGAACGTACTCCTCCAGAACGGGGGTGGAGTGTTGGAAAACCGAAGGCACGGGGGTGGAGTGCTGTACCAGCTCCCGCCCAGTCCATTCTTGAGTAGGCTTTGGGCCCAGGGATCGAAGGTCCACCGATCCCAAAATTTCATCAGTCTCCCTCCTACCGGTATCATTTCACTTGGACTGCCGTCCTGAGGTCTTGCCTCCCTGACCACGACCACCTCTGAATCCCCTTCCCCTTGAGGGGCGCCTAGACGAGCCTCTGGCTGCTCCTCTAGGCTTTGCTCGAAAGGAAGAAGACTGTCCTTCGAACGTTGGGGTGAATGCCGTGGACTGACCTGGCACAGCCTGGGGTACCCACTGAAAAGTGGTCGGGGTTTGTGCCACCATCTGGGGCACTGGAGGCAATGGCAATTGCAGTTGCTGTTGCTGTCTAGAGGGCTTGGCTGGCCGAGACGGTAGCCTAGTCCTCATATTCTTCCTCTTTGGTTGAGGACCCTCATCCAGGGAAGACTTTCTTTTGATAGCCAGGCCCCACTTCTGGAGAAGGTTTCTATTCTCCACGGCGGCCTTATCAACAACTTCTTTGACCACATCGGTAGGGAAAAGGTCTTTTCCCCAAATGTTGGAGGAGATTAACTTCCTTGGCTCGTGCCTCACCGTAGCCCCGGTGAACACGAACTCCCTACAAGCTCTTCTTGCCTTGACGAAGCCATAAAGGTCCTTCGTCACTGTGGCTAGGTGAGTCTTAGCCACCACCATGAACATTTCATGGACCTTGGGGTCACTTGCCATCGTCTCATGAGTAGTCTGATGAGACATTGAGGCAGCCAGTCTTTCTTTAGTCTCAAACTCTCTTCATAAAAGAAAGTCGGACAGCTTGGGGAGGTCCTCGCCAAATTGCCGTCCGGCAATATCAGCCTCCAACTTTCCCACTGAGAACGTCAGATGGACATCCTTCCAGTCTTTGTGGTCAATAGGCAGGGCCAGCGACAAGGGTTTACACTCCTCCAGGGAGGGGCAAGGCTTGCCGGCCTCGACTACCTTTAGGACAGCCGCAAACCCTTTCTGTAAAAAGGGGAAGGCTCTAGCAGGAGAGGACACAAAGGAAGGGAGCTTTTTGCTCAATGCAGCTACCTTCGAGTTAGAGAAGCCCTTCTCCTTCATCGAGGATGAAAGTAGGGCTTGAGCCTTAGCGTGGTCCATGATTATGACCTTCTTTGGCTCTGTCTCCTCCCTTGAAGCTGGTTCTTTTCTCAGCCGGACATAGCAGTCCGGATATGATGCCTTGCTGGGCCAGAATTCCACCTCCTCTAGTGGAACTGAACCCAGCTTATCCGAGATGACGATCTTTCCAGTCGTCATCGGCATGTGCTCAGCATACCTCCATGGGTTAGCATCTGAGCATAAGGGAAGGTCTTTCACATTGAGCCTTTTTCGGGGCCCATGTGATTCTGTCAGGGACTGCATCCGCAGTTCCATAGCAGCCGCCTTCTCCTGATTCTCGTTCTGCATTTGTTGGATCATTCCAACAATCGAAGAGAGGGCCTGTCCCAGCTCTACTGGGAGACCGGCCGATGTTGAGGGAATAGGCTCCGGAATCTGAACCGGAGTAGCCGACACCTCGTCGACCTCAATCTCTACGACGTCCGGGGCTTGAACTTCGTCCTGACCTTCTGCCAGGAGGTCTTATTCCAAACGCTCGTCCACGTCAGACATCCTGTCATCTAACTGGATGTCTTGCATCGCGACCGCGACTTCAACGTCCACCTGGACCTGATCTTGGGGGATCTCCTCTTGAGGCTGGGGAATCACTGCATCAGCTGATGCCTTGGGAAAAAGATACGCCCTCATCTTCTCACTTGGAAGATAAGGGCCAGAGGTGTTCTTTTGGAAGCCCCTTACCTAGGTACGAAGCTTCTCCCTTGCTATATCCCTTGATTCCAACGTCCTAGGGGAATCAAAAGCCTCAGTAATCAGGTTAGTGCATACAGTACATACCTGAGGGTCCCAATACTGGAGATCATCCTTGGAGACAGCACATGCTGCGTGTCTCCTACAAAACTCATGTCCGCAGAGGTACTTGCTGCGGACGTTGCAGAAAACATTTCCGCACTTCGGAGGGTCCTCCTGTAAAGAGAAGAAATTTCCATGAGTATCAAGTGAACTATGTATCACTGGATATGCATAGTATAGCATAACAATTCATAAAGGAAAGACACACACTTTTGTTTCCCTCACAACCCATTGTTGCAGCCTTCCAGATAATAAAATCAAATGGTTAATCTCTTCTAGAGTAACCAATGCAAGGTTTCCAGAGGAAACAGGTGAAGCTCACACCTAAGCAATGATTCTAAGATCCTGGATAATAGACAGGAGAGAACTCACTTTCCTATCTGTAGGGCAACAGCAAAGGGATGTGCAAGAAAACACAAAAGTGTTAGAACACACAGTGCTGTACCAAAACCCTTACCATAGTTTTCTTCTTACTGTATATGTTATACTGAAGAATACTAGTACAGTATAGGGGGATACGTGCCGGCCGGCACTTGCCGGCTGGCACACACCATAACTAGCTTTAAAGTATACTACTTAACAGTTATAGGCAGCAGCACTCTGGTTCAAATGCATGTGCCGGCCGGCAACAGCCAATGTCGGCCGGCAATGGCTGCCGGCCGGCAACTACACAAGGTAGTACCCAGCTGCCGGCCACACTCTTGGTGACCGGCAGACAAGGGCTGACATAAGCCGGCCGGCAAAGGTACAAGACCGATGCCAGCCGGCAGCAAAAGAACCAGAGGACTACACCTGCCCGGCTGCCTGCCTCATAGGCCGTCAGCCGGGTCGGGTACAGCACTAGAAGAAAAATAGAATGGATGCCGGGATAAGAGTGTACACTACCTCCAAGCCCGGCAATCCGAAAAAGTGCATATAAGGAAGGGGAGAATCTAATTCAGGCTTTCTGACCAATGCCGTCTGGCTCTACAGGCAGGCATGGATGAGGGACCAAGGGAGGTCCGGGCAGCACTCAAAAATATAAGACCCTTGCCGGCCGGCAGAGCTGCCGGCCGGCAAGGGGCTGAGTCAATTCCACATCCTAACCTATACTAGGTCCAGATGTAGAACGACGTACAGTACTGTAATGGCTAGGCCATTACGGAGATAGAGGGGGAAGGAACAAGAGGGTCCTACCAACCTTGCTTTAGTAACGGACCACCCGCAGCCAAGAAACTTATCTTAGCCTAAGGGAGATCTAAGGGGGAAGGCCAGCAATACTTGCCAGCTCCCAGAGCACCAAAGCAAGGAAGGTGTTGCTACTCCCAGGGAAAGAAACTTATCCTCTACCGAGAACAGCAACAAGGACTAGTCTGGTAGATCACAAAAGAAGGAATCATATCCACA
>NC_090747.1:33602340-33629840 GCF_036898095.1 Palaemon carinicauda | reverse complement strand
TCTATCCGTTTTTATAATACTTATGCGTAACTTTGCTTCCATAGACACATTTTGTTTGCAACATAAAACCTCGTAATCATACTGAGCCAGCCATACTTCTTATTAGGTTCGACAATTAATCCAGAAAATATATAACTAGTACTATGAAACTCTTCCATGAAAATCCACTCCATTTTCTTTGTTCCTCTTTTAATCTTATATAGGATTCCCCAGGTCTTCCAATTCCATTCAATCCTAATTTATCACAATTTATATAATTCTGGTCTTCTATTAACACAGCAGGATCTTCTTCTCTTGACATTGTCCTGGCATTGTATGTTTTAATGTTTAGTTTCGAAAGGTGACCTCTTTTATTCCAGAGATTTTTAAGATTCAATGTAATAGAATAAAGCTGCCTGACCCATTGAACAGTTGTTCCACTGCCGCTGATGACTGGGGTTCGAGATGGGGTTGTAATATACATTTCTGGGATTTGGCCAGATTTCATCAACACGCTACTCACTGCAGATTGGTGATGATGGATATAATATTATTATTATTATTTTTTTTTTTTTTTTGATGTCTCGTACCGAACCAACCTAGAATGGATGCTCCAAACTAGTATAACTTTGCTAATCAATGTGATGCGGTGCAAACCTTTTCATCTCTTTTTGAAAGGGATATATATATATATATATATATACATATATATATATATGTATATACATATATATATATATATATATACATATATATATATATATGTATATATATATATATATATATATCCCTTTCATGTATATATATATATATATATATAATATATATATATATATATATATGGATATATATATATATATATATATCCATATATATATATATATATATATGATTAGTTTGAGGTCGGAAAAGTGGGATAAAACGTTGGCATAGGATAGTTATCTCGTGAATTACTAAAAATCTGATCATGATGGCGCTCTATAATACAGGCAAAGCTTGGAGGGACATTGCTGCAATCAGCAAAAGTAAATTCCATGAGTTGGCGAAACAAGAACTCGACTGTCTTTTAACAGAGGTCGCTAGTAACTCCAACCAGTGTGACGGATGTACCAACCGTGTGTCACACAATTGTACATAATTATTTTGTATATATTATGCTTTTATCTGCGCTATTCCCTCGCACTAAAAAGAACCTGAATGATCATGTCTCCGGTTTTGCTCTGAACATTGTTTGTATCTCGAACATGTTATGTCCTGTTGCCTTGAGGTTTTGTATATAAAGAAGAGTGTTCCTTAATAAACAACTCTGTTGAGTTCACAACCCTCACTCGGCACCGTCACATTGGTGACCCCGGAAGTCGACTCGCTCCCACTGCCTTCCACCCCCACCTCCCTCGCCCCTCCATCGTTGGTACTATGACGGACTCTACTACAGCAGTTGGTGCTGCGGGTGCCCCATTGAAACTTTCACCGTTCGCCAGCGGAGAGGCGTTTGCTTAGTTTCAGCGCGCAGAAGTCCAGTTTTGTATCAGGGGCGTGACTCGCTCAACCACCAAAGCGGATTATGTTCTCGTGGCAATACCCGAGGACACCTTCCCAGATATATCCGACTGGTTTTGTGAACAAGGAGACACCCCAATAGCGTATGACGCCCTCAAAACATACCTTCTGCAGCAGTGCTCGCCGTCGCCAGCCGCCCGTATAGCAAAGATTTTTCATCTCTCACAACAACCGTTGGGGGACCAAAGGGCTTCGCTTGCCCTCAGGGAAATGACCAGTATCGCTCGCCTTCAACCTGCCGCAGACGGCTCTCCTCGTGAGGTGAACCTACTTCGTGCCCTTTGGATGCGCCGTTTACCCGAACCTGTACGCGCTGCCATACCCGATGTCGATAGTTTACCCATAAAGGACTTGATGACCAAAGCCGATGTCCTTATGGACAGCCACTTCAAGACCTCCATCAACGCCTCCACCCCTGACGACGAGGATGCCTATTAAATGTCAACCGAAGCTGACATGAATGCCGTAGGACATACACGCCTACCCCGTGACGTGCCGAAGCGGCGACAAAGCCGCCCACCACCCACCGATCGCTCGCGCCCCAACGAACGACTTCTACAGCCACCTACTACCTTCCATCCGCCGCAGTTTAGCTACTACCACTTCAGATTCGGGGCAACCGCGAAGAAATGTGCCAAGGATTGTCAGTGGCCAAAAAATGTGTAAGTAGGCCATCGCTTATGGCGGTGGGCTCCCATGTTTCTAATCTTTTCTTTTTACAGGATGCAGGAACGGGGGTGCGATTTTTGGTAGACTCGGGTGCTTGTAGTTCTCTTTTGCCAAGGAAACTCTTCAAGGCACGACGTAGTCTGTCTACATCTGCCGACGTCCGCTTGGTAGCGGCCAACAGATCTGCGATACCCACCTACGGTTACGAGAACCTCACATTATCGTTCGGAAACGGTAAATTCAATTGGAAGTTTCTCGTTGCTGTCGTCACAATGCCAATCCTCGGTGCGGATTTCCTCTCTCATTTCCACCTTCTGGTCGATGTCGCCCACCAACGATTGGTCAACGCAGACTCGTACTTGTCGACACCTCTTCAACCCGCCCCCTCTAACCTCGCTCTCCACATCAGCGCACCCACGGACCCCTACGCCCACCTCCTCACGTAGTACCCGGAAGTTTTCTGTCCAGAACTTCGCCAAACGCCTACGGTTCCTGCCAATCTCGGTATTTATCACAATATCAAGACGATGGGACCCCAGTCTTTGCAAAATTTTGACGTCTGGCACCGGAACGATTGGCAGCCGCCAAACAGACGTTCGCCGAAATGGAGGAAATGGGCCTTTGCCAAAAGGCCTCCAGCCCATGGTCGTCACCCTTACACGTTGTTCTGAAGAAAGACGGCTCCCTCCGTCCGTGCGGGGACTACAGGCGCCTAAACATGCAAACAAAACCGGGTCACTACCCCCTCCCAAACATTGCCGACGTGACCTCCTACCTGCACAAAGCGAAGGTTTTCTCTACGCTCGACCTCCTGAAATGGGTATTATCAGGTGCCTATGAACCCAGAAGACATTCCCAAGACCGCCATCACCACTCCGTTTGGTACATACACCTTCAATTACTCCTGTTTTAGCCTTCGTAATGCTGGGGCAACGTTTCAACGTCTCATGGATGGCATCTTAGGGGACCTCCCTTTCTGTGTATGTTATGTGGATGACATACTTGTGTTCTCCTCCTCAAAAGAGGAACACCTCCGTCACCTGCGCATCGTGCTCGACCGCCTGCAACAAAACGGCCTTGTAGTCCAGTACGACAAGTGTACCTTTGGCGCCAGCGAAGTGTCGTTGACAGTCAAGGCTCTGCAGGAATTCTTGGGCATGATCAACTATTATCACCGTTTTCTGCCAGCCATTGCCGCCACTCTTGCTCCCCTCTACACCTCCCTCAAGGGCAAGCCAAAGGACCTGAAGTGGGGTCCCCTTCAAGAAGCAGCCTTCTGCAATGCAAAGAAGGCCCTATCAACTGCTGCGGCTCTCACTTTTCCTATCCCACACGCCCCTCTCCTTCTCTCCACCGATTCCAGCGACGTCGCTATTGGTGCAGTACTCGAGCAGGTGGTCAAAGGCTCGCCCCGGCCATTGGCCTTCTTCAGCAGAAATCTGTCCGAGGGCAGAATTGGGTTATTCTACCTTCGATCGAGAATTGCTGGCGGTGCACTTGGCTGTCCGTCCCTTTCGTCATTTCTTAGAAGGTACGCCCTTCGTCATTCGCACAGACCACATGCCTCTGGTGCACGCCTTCACTCGACAGTCTGACGCCTGGTCCGCCCGTCAACGCCGACATCTCTCCGCCGTGGCTGAATACAATTGCACCCTCCAATACCTCCCTGGGAAAATGAATCCCGTTGCCGATGCCTTGTCAAGAAACACGTTGGCTGCCGTTCAACTGGGATTGGATTACAATGCCCTGGCTGAAGCCCAACGACACGATCCAGAGTATCAAGCTTGTAGGACATCCTGCACGTCCTCCCATTGGGAAGATTTTCCCATCAAAGACTTCAACACCACCTTCCTCTGTGACGTCAGTACTGGTAGACCACGACCTTGGATTCCTGCTCCCATGCGCCGACAGGTGTTTGATTTCATTCACAGCCTTCCACATCCCTCGTGCCGTTCTACTGCACAGCTGCTGAAGGCAAAGTTCATTTGGCACAGCATTTCTAAGGATGCTAAGGATTGGGTCAGCGCCTGTACTTCTTGCCAAACTTCCAAAGTACATCGACACACGGATTCAGGAGTGGGCACCTTTCCTCGACCTCAGCGTCGTTTTGCACACATTCACGTCGACGTTGTAGGCCCCCTACCCACATCACAAGGACATCGTTACCTGTTTACCGTCATCGAACGCTCCACTCGTTGGCCTGAAGCCATTCCCATGGAAACTGCAACGTCCGCCTCCTGTACATTGGCCTTACTCTCTGGATGGATTTCAAGATTCGGTATCCCTGAGCAAATTACTTCTGACAGGGGAACCACTTTCACCTCTCAATTGTGGACGTCATTAGCGAATCTCCTGGGAATCACCCTACATCAGACAACGGCCTACAACCCCGCTGCCAATGGAATGGTTGAACGTTTTCATCGCACCCTCAAAGTAGCTTTGATGTCCCGCTGCAAGGATTGCAACTGGTTTACTCAGCTTCCCTGGTCCTCCTGGGACTAAAACCACTCCTAAAGACGCCCTCGACGTCTCGGCAGCTGAAATGGTGTATGGCGACACGTTGGTCGTCCCTGCCGAATTTTTTCCTTCTACAACCTCCTCCAACGATCTCCAGCGCATACGTTACGTCGTGGGAAAATTTACTCCGTGCCGCCATACTTACAAGCCCCCAGCGAAGCATCACATACTAACGGACTTGCACTCTGCAACGCACATCTTCCTGCGCAACGACACTAGCAAGCCACCACTAACGCCCTCTAACACGGGCCCTTTCCTTGTGATACGACGCAGTCCAAAAGCATTCCTACTAAACATTCAGGGCAAAGGAGACTGGGTCTCCATCGATCATCTAAAACCTGCTTATCTTCTGCCAGATGACCCGCCTACAGTTCGCCTCTCTAGATCAGGGCGCCCTATTTAACATGTAAAGTATGTCATTTTTAGGGGGGGAGCCATGTACCAACCGTGTGTCACACAATTGTACATAATTATTTTGTATATATCATGCTTGTATCTGCGCTCTTCCCTCGCACTAAAAAGAACCTGAATGATCATGTCTCTTGTTTTGCTCCGAACATTGTCTGTCTCTCGAACATGTTATGTCATGTTGCCTTGAGGTTTTGTATACAAAGAGTGTTCCTTAATAAACAACTCAGTTGATTGCATCCTGCCTTTGAGTTCACAACCCTCACTCGGCACCGTCACACGGAAAAATATTTGCAGACATACTGAAACAATATGATCCAACAAACTGGAGCAAATCTCCGGAAAGCATCAACAAAATAATAAAGACATTCCAAAGAAGATCCAAGTGATAAAGAGATTTGTAAAGAAAGTTTACATCAATCAATACATTCCATCAAAGAACAATAAGAAGTTCAATATGGTGAATATGCTGATTGGTGCATCGGGAAAAAGAATTCCAAAATGGTGCAATACATGCAAGATATGGTATTCCATTAATAGTACTCAATAACTTATTAGAAAATGCGATGCCTGTCATGTTCCAACACACCCTACATGTGCTGAAATACTGCAAAAAATAAAAAATAGAGACACAAAGGCATTCTGCTCAACATGCTTAGTCTGGATAGAAAATATAATCAAGTCGCAACTAAATCTGCAAATAGTTGAAGATAAAGAAGAAGAAGAAGAAGAAGAAGAAGAAGAAGAAGAAGAAGAAGAAGAAGAAGAATGAACAGGATATGTGTAAGGATGCAGAGGAAATCATTGATATAACTTATGATGCCATCCAACAACATACTTAAGAAGAAATAAATTATCAGATAGACACAAATAATATAATCAAGAGACTCTACATACTTTTAAGGAAGAGCAAGAACAAGATAAAAAAAACAGAAAGAAAGATATATTCTGCAATTTGCTGAAAAGAGGGAATTGCAGATTTGGCGAAATATGCTACTACAAGCATCCAAAGATATGCCATAATTATGAAATATATGGTAAATATGCATATTTATGAAAGTAAGAAAACTCAGCAAACAGAAAAGAAAAATGAAAGCAAAAATTAAACCAAAAAAGAAACTAAAAAGCAAGCCGAGTATATACAGCGCTATGCACAAAAGGCCCCTAGATATGATGCCTCTCAACCCAAACATGCACATTTAGAGCCCAACAAGAAAGGATGCATCTATAATGCCAGGGGTTGTTGCAGATATGGGGATAATTGCAAGTATACACACAAAAATAAATATGAAGGCAAAAGAGTAAATATAAAAGAAAAGTTGGATTTTTTAATGGTAGAATTCATGGAAATGAAGAAAACAACATCATATCAGAACAGGAAAGAAGCATGGGAAAATCCATATTAACAATATTAGATAATGGGGCTGAAACACAAACCATAATAGTGATGAATGCACAGGGTTTAGTCACGAGTAACTCTAAAAGGAAAATAGAGTTCTTAGAAGATCTAACCCAAATTGAAAAAATAGATATATTAAATATAAGTGAAACATAGTATTGCCAAGAGACTGGCAGTGATGACCAGATAAAGGGTTTCCAAACATATAGATCAGACAGAAGAAATAGGATTCAAGGGGGAACCGCAATATATGGAAGAGATATAAATCAGGGAAAAGTCTGTGAAAAATACAGCTATATATAATGTGAATTGATTGCGGTAGAATTTGAATATGAAAAACTAGTGAATATTGTAATTTACAGACCCGCAAATACTAAGGATTTTGGCATAATAATAGAAAGAATAAATGATATATGTAGAAACCATAAAGATTGGAATATACTCCTATCCGAAGATTTTACCTCTCCTTTTGTGGATTGGAAAGAAGAAAGTGGTTCTGAGTAGTCATAAAATGGCCATATCGGCTCACCGGAAATGAAGGGTATGGCCATAGCGGCTCACCCGGAAGTAACTCTGTACCCGGCGAAGGTCACTGGGTACGAAGTGTAGTATTATTTAAAGTTTTTTGTTTACAAACATTGATTTGAAGGTCGTTCGGTACGTAATGAGATATGTACGTGGCGGTGGGGTATAAGTTTTTGTTTACAAACATTGATTTGAAGGTCGTAGGGTACGTTATGACATATGTACGTGACGGTGGGTATAAGTTTTTGTTTACAAACATTGATTTGAAGGTCGTAGGGTACATGACCGGAACTGTGACTTTATTAAAGGGAATTTGTTTACAAAACATTGAGGACGTACCCATTTGTTATTATCAGTCTACTCTTCGTAAGGACGTACGTACGTGTTTATAGGTGTCGAGGAACTGTTCACCTAACCTTGAGGACGTAAACATAGTGTGTTACTATTAAAGGGATTGTTTACAAACATTGATTTGTAGGTCGTAGGGTATGTACGTGACCGGAAACTGTGTCTTTATTAAAGGGAATTTGTTTACAAAACATTGAGGACGTAACCATTTGTTATTATCAGTCTACTCTTCGTAATGACATACGTACGTGTTTATACGTGTTTATACGTGTTTATACGTGTCCAGGAACTGTTTACCCAACCTTGAGAACGTAAACATAGTGTGCTGCTCTTAAAGGGAATTTGTTTGCAAACATAATTATCATACTATTATTATTATTAATATTATTATTATTATCCAAAATAATAATCATAAAAATAATAAGAATAATAGCACCTGTCCCAATCCGCCCGAGTCCCATTCCCCTCCGGTCACAGGTCTAACCCTTCGCCTTCCGTTCTCCACCCGTAGTTAGGGCTAACCACGCCCCTTCAGAGAATGTGGTTGACCTTCCAACTTATACAGACAGCCTAACTTCCAATGAAGACAAAAAAAAAACATTCTCTCTCTCTCTCTCTCTCTCTCTCTCTCTCTCTCTCTCTCTCTACCCCTTCGGAGAATGTGGTTGGCCTTCCAACTGGTGGCTTCATACTCTTACATAAGAAAATACATGGGCGGATAATAAAAAATACGTAGTACTTAATATTGTTTTTTATTAGGAACAGACATACATACATGGACGAGTGTTAAAATGTAAAAGATATTAAAGTAAAACCTCGACAGCATTTCCTTTAAATTAGATAATAATAATAATAATAATAATAATAATAATAATAATAATAATAATAATAATAAAAACAAAAGCAAAATATTTTGGGATTGGGTCTAAGATGAGATCATACGCACACACACACACACACACACACACACACCAAAATACGTGGGAGGATGATAAAAGAAACACGTACTACTTAATATTAGTTTATTTTTAGGAAACATTTCAGTAACCATACAGGATATTTTGATATTACATAACTAAAGCGGATCGGCTTTAATTACGTCGTTTTTGCAACTCACAAATCTCCATTGATAATTCTGGCTTGGTGTGACGCCAGATATACATACATGGACGACTGATGTAAAAGATAATAAAGTAATACAGTGACATCATTTTCCTTTAAATTGGATGGAGATAAATGTTCCCTCAGTTTCCTAATGGCTCCACACACTCCGTTTAAAGTTACACTGTGTGTGAAATATAAGCAATGAAACGCACACAGAGACGAATTGTAATTTTGCACCCGTACATCATTGGCAAAGCACTTCATGTTGGAATGCCTTCGTAAAAATTCGGTAAAATACGTCGAATGTTCTTCAGGCGGTAAACCTAAAGGGTCGTAAAAGATGATGTTTTGAAATGGGGACTTCTGGATAATAAAAACGACCCAGTGCCCCACTTTGCGATGTTGGTAAGAAGCAAGCGTATTTGCAATAAGTATAATTGACTTAGGTCTTGTCAAGGGTATCTTGAACCCAGCCAAATAATCACTGGATACGCATCCATAAAAGTGCGCCTTATTACCGAGTTTATTCCTCAAAGCAAATTCTATATCCCTGGTATTCATCTTACACCTCACCCATACCACTTCCAGGGTACAACTACTTGGTCATTTAACCCTCTCCGTTAATATATTTTCACCAAATAATGATATGGAAAGCGGGGCAGTGAACTCCCAACACTCCCACCCTCTTAAAACACACACACACACACACACACACACACACACACACTTATTCTAAAAATACCTGTAACAGTGTTTTTGTTTATTATTAAGAAAAACTTCCTTTAAAAATATCCCCTCATGAAAACAGCGGATATTTTTTACCTACTTGTATGAAAATCTTACATAAATGGGTGTTCATTTATGACAGCCAGAGTATTCACGCTGAAAGAATCCCTAGGAAAAATTTTATGTCTTACGTCCTGACGTCGCAATACACATTCCGGTTTTGATCGATGGTTATAACACCCTGGGTTTCTCCAAACAATAAAATAATCCTATTTTCGTTAATCTGACGATCAAACGTTAAATTAATCCTCAAGTCCCCATTTTTCTCTACCTCGAGAGTATCCATTAATGCAATTTCGGGTTTGAAGTTGAATGCAATTACCGTCCGTCCACGATCGTAGCAATCAAAATGAATTAGATGATCATAAGTTAACCCTAGAGATTTTAATGTCTCGTAGTAAAGATGGGAATAATTTTCTGGGAATTGCGACCTTATGTCGTATAAAGTGGATCCATTTAGCGTTACTCCTATATGACTTAAATTATTATGACCGAAATAAATGGGATTTCTATTCAATACACCATTAAAGCTCTCCATATTAACAATGGCGAGGTATAATTTTTCGGGTATGACCTTATTGAAAGGGAAATCCAACGTTGCCTGAGTCTGATTAGGAGCTAACGCGTACGTCCTGTAAAGTGTTTTATTAAAGACAGTTTCCACGGAACTATTAGGATTCGAAAGTGCCCGATGGAGTGCCAGTAAAGCCGGTGGTCTTAGGATAACTTTATCAACGTGCAGTCTAGCTTCTTGGAGATTAAATTTAAATTCGTCGATAGTTGCGGTGGAATTAATGAACCACGCATTCGGGGCTAATTCCAACTTGATACGAACGTCGATATTATCCATCAAATATTCATCTACAGAGGCCACATCGAGCATAAGTGGGTGAATGATATGCAGTCCTTCTCTTTTTCCCTTAGTCACCCACTCCTTTTCCATTTTGTTCAATTTTGTAAAATAATCAGCCGGAAGTACATTTGAAATGGAAGTTCCCTTGTAATCCTGGAAAAGATATCCAAGACGTCCAATTGTTTTCACAGTGTGGGATTTAGCAGTAGTTAATAACTTTATAAAAGACCAGTAATTGAAATGGGGATTTGATTCTACAAGTCTTTCTCCAATATAAACCTGACTTGACTTAAAGATTGTATTCGCCAAAGCATTGACGAAGATAACATCTGTGTCATCACCCAACGCACTTCCATCCGGGGCCGTAACTTTTAAATGAAGTTCTATAGCTAGACTCGCTAAATCAATTAGAGTTCCTTCTATGCCATTGATGCGAAATTCGAGATAGCGATCAGTGATAGCCCCTCCCGAGGTAAGATTAGTAGGGAGAATAAAAGACGTCTGACGATCAGTCACTGATGTCTCTACTATCCGCATCCGGTTGGGCCTCGGAAAACTATCTACGACGCCAGCGGTAAAATGGGATGTAGGTAATTCATTCCCCACATGCCCAGCAATTCTCGGAGCAGCAGATGCCATTGTAAATGTCTTTGCTCACGCACTTATTTACAGGAACTAAATTACATCGCGCTAAACACGTCTTTATATCCTAAATTCCTACGAAGGATTTTCTTTTTATTTTCTCTTCTCTTGCCATTTCTTTTAACTTTTTTCCTTTTCTTTCCCCCGCCAGAAACGATGCGTCGCCCAGTCGATTTTAGCGCCTCTACCCCCCTTTGTTTAAGACTAGACCTGAAATCTTTAGTTCCCTGTTGTAAATCACCTATAACATTTTGCCCAAATTCTAAGGCCGACGGTAAGACGGCTTTTGCTACAAAGGGTGCGACTCTTTTTGCCAGTCCAGCTAATAGGCTAAATATTCCACCGCCCTGTTGCGAACGCCTGGGGGCTCTAAATATCTCAATATCCCCTAGAGACCCTCCACGTTGAAGTTTTATGGGGTCACTAGTAAATATGATACTGAACTCCTCGGGAGAGGGAGGGATAAACGCTACCCTCATGGCGCCTCGCTCCGGAATAAACCTAAGTGCTTGGGTACTTGCTTTTATATTGTTTTCTGCTTCGGCCTAATATGAAGAATGCATATTATGCTACTATCCTCACGAAGGTGTATTGCTCGTCCTTCTTGATCAGTCAAGCGGATTGATATTGCATCCAATTCCTTTGTCCCTAAGGGATAATACACGTAATTATGATACCCCCGCGTTTTACTACCCCACATACTAAAGCTGTCTAATATATTAACTTTCTTACCCCCGAAATAAGATCTTTCAACAATATCCGAATAAACAAGAACAAAGTCTACCCCGGATGTTGGGGAGGGTGGGAAAGACGCCAGCAGATTATGCGACTTAATGATAGGTTCCCCTGTGGTGGTTTCAAAAATTTGATAAGGTTTGTCTGTATTAAAACCCAAAGTTGCTCCAATTTTTTTTCCAAATTTTAATTTTACGGCCTGAATAGGACCTTTTCGATAAATTGTCTCTCTTGTTTCCTGTCTCTTTGTGAACTTGATTAGAACTCTGGCTCTCTGTTAGTCATACTTTAGACCTGTCGCAGGTATATTTTCCTTATAAAATTCGACCGGTAGGACGTTCTTCAAAGCGTATGTTATGTCTTCATTTATACTGGATACCATATAGTCAGCATCAGTGGATAGAATGCTTAATCTAGGCTTCTAGGTTTCCTCTGTACGTGACGTAATAGTGGGCTCACCCCCTACGGATATCCGCACCTTTGTAATAATTATTTCTATTCCGGAATCAACTTCACCACTGACGAGGCCGTATATTTCATTGGGGTAATGAATATTGAGGAGAGCTACTTCATGCTCCAAATTATGATCTAAATTTATACTATTCTGAAGCTTATTTGTAAAGTTACCTGCATTATTTTCAGGGAAAATATCCCTATTACCCAGAGAGGTCAGTGTTACGATATGGCTTTCGCCACCCATTGTGGCTAAGAAATGACTGAAAGTATTCTACTTGTGTTGGGTATATTTAAACCAAAAGACAGTAAGACTTTTTATTAAAGAAGTCACTATTACATAATTATCCCCGAATGGGGATTACATAACCCAAAGATAAAAGTACAGCATGACACAGTTTATAACTATTTTTTGACTGGTAAAATATCTGAAATGAAAAAAATCGTTTCATTCGCAGAAAGGGTACATTAGAGTTCAAAGACACTTACATAATTATTCCAAGCCACTGAAAGGGAATTACATAAACATAAAAATACAAGATATTTTTGTTTTCTTTTTTCAAAGAGAGAAAAACAAAATATAAGAAAATGAAATCCTCTCATTCGCAGATGAGAATTACATCATCCAAACATAAAAACAAAATGGTCTACTTTATTACTATTTTTAAAAAGTAGAATACGAGAAAATAAAAATCTCATTCGCAGAATGAAGAGTACATTTAGTCAAACTTAGAAGTGAAAAATGATACACCCTATAACTTTTTTTTCAATGAAATAAAAAAGAACTTTGAAATTAATCAAATAGAAGCACTAGCCGGTAAATCCTTCGCTGCCGCGAGTGAATACCTTTCCAAGTTTCCCAATTCTGTGGGTAACGTACATTTTTCAGTGGCTAATAAAATAAGCTGTTTACCACTTCCAGCCATCTTCCTCGCTGAATTCTCCAACTCAGGCAAATAGTACTGCATCCATATTGGATCAGCACGACCAGACCGCCCAATTCCAATAGGTACAGCGAAAATTTTTATACTATCATTTTTCTTTTCCACTGCATACTGTTCCAGTTCATTTAGACACCTCTTAAAGTTGAAAATGCGGGCCTCGGTAGTATCATTTTGTAGATTTACGGCAAAATGAGTATCTTTTGAAGTTTCCACATACGATCGAAGCTTCCCATCACTATCGTTATCGTAAGAGTACCCATAGTTAAACTGGGTAATGAGGGTGGCTACGTATGGTACGTTCGCTGTGGGGAAACTCGGGGGTTTCCTCAGGATGGCACTTCCGACGGGATGTCGATCGTCACGAATGCACCGAGACAAATTAAAAAGACGTCTTCTACTGCTCACAATATCACCGTATGGGTAGGCTTTATAAGTCTCAGCAGCTAGGCCGGATGACTCAATGGCTATAGAATTCCCACCCACTACCAAGCAGACATCGCCCCTCTTTAGGACCCGGTCTTTAAAGGAGGTGATGGAGAGTTTAAGAGGGGAGTACTGCATGCTGAGGAGGTCCCGTTGTAGACTGAAAAGTTGCGCCGCCAATCTCCGCACATCACCTCAGCCATACTCACCCCACCCCCCACCGTTTCCTATTTCGGATGGTGCAACATGTTAGCACACGTATTTCATACCCATCTACACCAGACTGTAATTTCTAATAAGGAACCCAACGCAGTTTGTCTTTTAATTCTTTTCTTTTAGTTTCCTTGCGTTTTCGACTACCTTTCCCAATTTTCACCTTACTTCCATAAATTTGCATCCGAGCTTTTGCATTCTTTATATATGAATAAGGAATTCCCGCTGTATCCAACAGGATTTTATAAAAAGGCAGGTCCTCTTCCTCTATAGCACCCGCTTGTTGAATCAATTTCTTTAACACTACCATTACATTTAAACGATCGATGGGTTTTCTCAAATTTCCCTTATCATCCCACTGGAAGTCATTCCGTCCTTCAAAAAACTTGAGAAAAGCAAGGGCGTGCCTTCTGTTGGTTGGTGTTAGTTGCATATCTATCAGATGGTCGAGAGGGGGATTGCTGTACACCGCCTGTTTAGGGAGGGGGAGAGGATCGGACTCGCGTTTTAGTTTTCCCCCTAACCCTTTACGTCTTCTTTTCTTTGGCTTACTTTCAAACTTGGACTTCATCGCTTGTATCATTTGCATTAGATTACGTAGTAAATCACTATTATCTCCTCCTCCCCCCCCCCCTTGCTGCTTATCTCCCTTTCCATTCTCCTCTACATTTTGTTTAGAGTTTTGAACTCTACTTTCCCCACTGTCTTGGTGGAGACAAAATCCTTCCACCGTCTTCCGCGGTATTAGGCAATACTCTTTCATCTTCCTAACAAACCCCCAATTAGACTCGCTGCTAAAGGCAGAAGTACTGAAAGTATAGCACCCCCTCTCTGCGATGATAAGATTTTTCTTTTCTCTTTAAGCGGTGTCTTTTTCCGGGCTACCGTCCTTATTTCATTCCTATATTTCTTCACCTTTTCTACTGATTTACTATCACGAGTCAGATTTTCCTTTAAAAAGTTGGAAAAGATCTCCGATAAGCAATCAAGATGGGTCCTCTTTAGTAAAGGAATTAATTCAGACCTTTTTTTGGCGGGGAGGTTATTTAAGAAGAGAAGAAAATCAGCATGTTTGTGTATGTGGGATTTCATTTCCGAGTTTTCCCGACTAACCTTTCAACATCCTTACTATGTATCCACGAGTTAAAACTTTGGGGATACCCTCTCCATGATACGAGATACTTGACTTTTCCCTTCTCGACTTTCCTTCTGATAATATCTATAGGGAAAGTTTCTGGTATAGCCGTAGGTATTAGTTCCGCTCTATAAAAAACTCCCTCAATTTTTTCACCGGCAAGATCTTCCAGATAATAAGTCAATGGGGCCCGACTCTTGTCTACGCTTCTAATTTTGAATATTTCTAGTGTATTTTGTATTTTATACCCGCGATGGAATACAGACCGTCGGAGCTCACTCGCAATACGCACAGACTGGCCTACGTCTAGTGCATTACTATTTTGTTTGGGTTTAAACACGCTTGCTTTATACATTTTCCGAAATTGCTGTCTAATGATTTCTGGGTCTGTATATCTATGCACTTCAAGGGGAGTCAGTCCCCCTCCCAATCCTCGGTGCGGGGATCTATTATAGTTTTTTACAAGTTGGGGGAGGACGTCAACATAGACGAGGGTATTTCGCAGAGTTAAATGCTTATATATCTTTTGCTTTAGCGTACGTATAACACGCTCTGCAATGGCCGCTTTGATTTCATATGAGGACACGCTGTAAAGTTTTATATTTTTTTCTTCCAGGTACTTAGATGTAAGTTTGTTATAAAATTCCGACCCGCAGTCAGTAAAAAGGCGGCTGACCCCAAGAAATTCGGGTAAGGAAAGGATCGACATTAAGCCTTTTAACAGAGTCTGTGCTTTCTTGTTTCTGAGAGGGACAATCTTGAGGTACCGGGAGAAGATATCTATGCAAATAAGAAGATAGTTTACGCCCTTGTTAAATTTAGATAAACGCCGCATATCCGCGAGATCGCAACTGATAATAACTCTAGGAGCTGGAGACACCATTTGACGTCTCGGGAAATGTTTTCTTGTGAGCGTATGCAATGTATGAGCATCTTTCGTCGCCAAATAGTCTTTTACATTACTTACGGTAATTCCCGGGTTCAGAGCTCTAGCGGGTTTGTAGATGGATTTTATACCCCCTAAGCTTGATGGGTGTGAATAATTTTCATATACGGTTTCCAAAATCTTTCTCTTTACGTCTCCCATTCTCCAAAAACTACCTCACACGAGGAACTCCCTGCTATATTTGTTCTCAGCTGGAGTTCGCTAGGAGTATTTAAACTTAAATCTACCAGCAAATGGGAAAAGGGTTTAGCCATAACAGCCTTTTTATATACATCCACAAATTTTTTCGATAAAGGCGAACCGAATATTTGCCTTCCTAATAACTCAACTTGAGACATATCCCTAGTTCTCAGCAAAAGCATATGCGAGGCATTTATACTTATATTCCTGGCGTATTTACCACCGTAAAACATATTTTGCGTAATAAAAATAACAGAGATATTTTTATGTCGACCCTTAGTAAAGACATCTACAACAATTTTGTCATGGACAGCCTCGAGAAAAACATCATCGAGGATGTATAATATCGAGTAGACCCCAGCTTCCGTATCTATCTCACTCATCGGGTCTACGATATTGGCGTAGAGAGAGAGTTTTGCCCCAATTGTTGGATGGGTTTTCAAAGTATGACTATCCACACCACACATAACAATGTGTGTAAACTTACTTTCATACTTTAATATAAGTTGTTCAACTAAGAAAGATTTTCCCGAGTTGGAGAAGCCAGACACAATAATACGCGCTGGCTCCCTAAAAATGTCCAAGTCTTCTTCGCTAAAACACTTGTACATTTTAACAGATCCCACATTTAACTGCGCCTGTACTTCAAATGCAATGATATAAGTACTGTGGAATGAATACCCTCATTAATAAAAAATACCAACCCGGTTGACAATACATTTACAAAGGGAAATTGAACTTAGCAATTAGAGAGAGAGAGAGAGAGAGAGAGAGAGAGAGAGAGAGAGAGAGAGAGAGAGAGAGAGAAGTGTGTTTCCCCTTTCACGCCAATGTAGATGAATTTCCTTCGGGTAGAGGAAAGTACTCTGCAACCTTTTCTTCTCTCTTTTTCCACAAATTTTGATAAACGCGAGGAAGCGGGTCTGGTGGAGAATAAGACGCTACCGCTAATTTGGGGTGAAGATTGTTGGTGGGGACCTCCCTCGCTAATTGCTCATCCTCCTCCTCCTCTACAATATCCGGATGCCCGTATGCGTAAGAATTGTATTGACTTACGTGGAAACGTTTTGCGTCAAAGGCTGAAAGGCACTTCTTTTCTACTTTGGTGGTACTCATCTGCCCCTGAACATTTCTAATTGTACGCACAGTGACGTAATTGACCCGATGATCTTCCAGGATTTGCGTATACTGTTCATGCTTCATACTAGAATGTAGGTGGCTGGGGATACCTTTTACCCTGTTAATCTGCTCCTGGTTGGCTAGTAACAGAGAATACATTTTAGGTTTCAACGCTTTCACCTCTGCTATTAATGTACTACCAGTTTCCGATTTTAAAAGCCCCAACTTGCCTTTTCTTTCATTATTAAAAAGAGGGTGGTCTTCATCGAAGTTGGAAAAATCCATATACGAATGGCTGGGGATACCTTTTACCCTGTTAATCTGCTCCTGGTTGGCTAGTAACAGAGAATACATTTTAGGTTTCAACGCTATCACCTCTGCTATTAATGTACTACCAGTTTCCGATTTTAAAAGCCCCAACTTGCCTTTTCTTTCATTATTAAAAAGAGGGTGGTCTTCATCGAAGTTGGAAAAATCCATATACGATTTCAGGGGTTCTTGAGCAAACTCCGAGTTAAGGTCTGGAACTTCCAGAGCAAAAATGAAACTATCTGTGTCAGTGTAAATGAGTTTGACTTTATCACCATACTTACGCTTGAGTATTTTATAAAAGAAATAATAGAGATCAAACTTGGCCGCTTCCAGAATGGCAAATCCTATATAATTAGGCATATTGATGACAACCTGCGGAAGGGTGGAAGTGCAGATAACGCGGTCTTCACTCAAACGAATGGAAGATTTTAGCCGCGGGTTACGGGCCTCTTTTAAGTAAACCGCGGGCTTCGTAACAACTCGACTTTTTTCCGCGTATTTCAAAGGGTTGAGTAAAGTCTTCCCAAAGACGCAGTTACTCATAGCCTTAAAAGCTTTTTTCTCGGTTGATGAGCTGGCCGCTGTCCTCGCTTCAATGTTAGTTTTAATGAAATCGTTCATGTAAGCACTTTGATTGAATTCTTAGATTGAATGAACAGCTTCCAGTTCCAGACCTAACTCCATATACAGCTGAAGAAGGGGGAGTGAAATAAGATACTCCTTTTTACTACGGTGGGTGGCCATAAGTTTTTTGCACTTTACACCCATTTGTCCTCCTTCCTTCTCTAGCACGTTTTTACAATAGGGAGATAGATTTCTAAAGGTGACTTCTTCATGAGATAAGCATAGGGGAAGTTCATCTGTCGCTCTAGCAACTTCTTCCAAAGGTACTTTTGTAGTGACGAGGAGCCAGTATCCCTTGTCTTCATTCGTGATAACATTTTCAATACCTTTTCCTAAAAACAGATCTTTTTCTTCATCGGAAAGTTTACGAATCCCACCGGAGGGGAGGTTTCTAGTCATGACTGTTGCGTATAGAGAGTTGAAATCCAAATATAGAATGTAAGAGCTTTGGTGGAGGTCTGGATTAAAAGAAGAATTTATTTCACGGTTGTTGGCTGTGAATGACTGACGCACAACGGAAGTGAACCCGCCCCTCACATTGTGCCTAATAAGATTATACAATTCTTCATCATAGACGTGATCCAACTCGATGTTACTCATTTTAAGAAAGCTGTCGAAAGCGTAGGATGGAAGTGAAACATAGTGTGGTAAATCAAGACCGTACTTACTATAAAGAATATCACGCCACCAAATGAGAATATCCCCTAATAGGCTAGTGTCTACAATGAGGTATAGGAGGAGAAAATCCTTCAGAGTTTGGCATTTGGCGATAGTCCAAACACGCTGGGCGCGTTTATACTCCTAATCCGATAGATCACACGCCTTTAGCCTGTTGTAAAATGCCGATTGAGGGGGTAACTGCCTTTCCTCGAGTTTTGAAAGACTATCTATATAGTCATAGCAGAAAGGTAATTTACCCCGAATAATTTCACCCCTAAGTTCCTCATTCTTTATCTCACTTAACATTTCCTCCGTTAATCGTGCTTTCCTTCCATCCCTAAAATATTCAGAAGCTAAACTATCCAAAGAAGACCCAAGAAAGGCTAGAGAGTCGAGAAAAATTAAATTCCCAACAGACATTCGCTGAATTTTTAGACCTTGTTTCGTCATGATACTGATTTGGACTTTATCTTTAAGATCCTTAAGGATGAGGCCTAAGTCATAACTCGAATTATGGGCAAAAACAGGGAGATGTGTTTTTTGTTCGCGGCATGATAAATTACATCGCCTACAGTACGCCCCAATAAAATTGTTATTAGGACTGGCGTGGTCGTGATGTCTATGTTTATCGCTCCCGTCTTTGAATGGTGACTTGCACAATTGGCATACGTCCTGCTCAAGGAAAGCCCTTTCATCCTCCGCTGTCATATGAATGGGGAAAGTTCGCCATTGGTTTCTGATTGTCTCCCAACAAGCATTAAGGTCTGCCAGAAACTTGTCAACGCAATCGTTTCCGCAATAATAACTCGAAGCCACTCTTTGACCTAGGCAATCGAAAATGATGTAGCAGTACGCTATTGAATTATGTATTGTCTCCACACCATACGCACCGGGAGATTTCTCTAAAGCTGATTCCATATCAAAGACGCAAATATAGGAAAACTTTTGCGTCTTATGCTGATTTCTAAACCTTACTGTGCTTCCGACTGGGGGAAAATTCAACGTTACAGCGAGATCACAACTGGCTTCATGCTGTTCTTGCTTAGAGGGTGACGAATGCTGTGATAGACAGTTATGGCAAAAGTACAGAGGGTCGAGAGATCTTACCCGGGCAAAGGATTTCACGAAGGAATGAAAATCCTTAATGAGGCATGTATGTTCCCCATCTAAGAGGAGAAGTGGGACTATGCTTGGAAATTTCTTCATTCCCCGCCTCGACAATTGCAGCAGGTACCTTCCGTCCGCGGATTTTTCCATTTCGTAAACGTAAATGGAGATATGATTTGCCAACTCGAGGCGTGAAATGTCTTCCCATTGGATGGGGAATGTGAGTTGGGTAAAATTGACGTATTCCGAGCAACGTTGAATACTATTTACAGCGCGATAAATATTTTTCCAGCGTGGAGATGGCTGTTGTTTAGCGATAAAGTAGGCAGCCAGACACTGAATTAGGCAGGAATTCCCAATTCCAGAGGGATTAAAAACCACATGACTTCCGCGGACTTCTTTCTTAGGAAAAATGTATGCACCCATTCCAGACATTACAGCTTGGCGGTGAAAACATAATTTAAAATTTTTGACGCCTTCAACTGTCCACCCACTCCCCCTTAATTCACTGCTTATTTGTGGGAATTTCTCTTCTATGAAATTTTCCCATTTATCTAAGAGCTTATTGATTTCACTAGCGTTAATAATCGTCGCTGGGAGCCAAAGCTCCATAGGTTCGTTTTCCGTTTCCCCCAATTTTTGAAAGCTTAGCTTCTTCATACTAGAGTTCAAAAGTCCCACAATCTTGGCTGTAAATGTTTTGTTTTTAAAATAATCCCGTATTCGCACACTAATATCATCCCTACAAATTACCATAAATAATGTTGGGTCACCTACTGAGGGGGCTGAGAATTCTTCAACAACGTACAGGTAATTGAAGGCGGTCTCTCTATTAATGAGAATGAGTGCTATATATATATATATATATATATATATATATATATATATATATATATATATATATATATATATATATATATATATATATATGTATATATATCTTTATATATATATATATATATATATATATATATATATATATATATATATATATATATATATATATATATATATATATATATATATATATGTATATATATTATATATATATATATATATATATATATATATATATATATATATATATATATATATATATATATATATATATATATATATATATATATTATATATATATACCCACACACACATACTGGTATAAAAGCTCGTCTGAAATACTAAGGCCAAGCAATTACAAGGAATGAAGTGGATCTACCCAGAAGAGCTAAGAATATGTCAGTGACAATGAGGAGGAGTGTTGGGCGTTATCAAATAAGATGGATGCATTTATATTGTGAGGAGGGATATGGGTGGCATGGGACTTTGGGGAAAGAAGTACGGTATTTAAGTAGAGAAATTCAACTCGTGAAACCGTCCCTGGTGTACAGTGGGGCCAAAAAGGTTGTAAGAAGAAGACTAAGTGATAGTTTTTAAACACTTTGAGATTATACTGATAGTCGACGCCATAGGAATGTCATAATATTTTATAAATTCATCTTCATCGATAGCCAAGATATCAACGAATTGCCATTGCTGTATATTTTGGAGAGATATGACTGAAAATACTAAACAACTTTGGTATATAAATTGTCCTCTTGGTGTAACGGTGTAACAGGAAAACTAGCAGAGATTTTTATTCTTTTATTTATTTATTTTTTAAGTTGAAAATTAAATAGATTTAAATATGAAGTAATTGTATTGGGTGAGTATTTTCACTTCTTGAATATAAATGTTCTTAGATATTTAAAATAAATACTTTCAATCTTAAAGATACATGCCCTTTTTTGTGAGAATAATTGAAGGTAGTTTAACTCATATCTGCTTTTAAAAATAAAGATTTATTTCGATATACATAGACCTATATTTAAACAATGGAAGCTTTTCACGCAGAGCAATTAAAACTACCAAATAATTTACTTAGGTAGAAAGTAAGGAAATGTGACATACTATAGTTTAATTTCATGAACAAGAGATCACCATAGAATAGTTTTTTTAGATATTGATTTGAGGCCAAAACCAACAACCCTTGTTTACTCGAGGGAGACAAGTGGTTGAAACTCTCAGCATTTGTGTGACAAGGAAACAGTTTTAGTTCATCCAGTAACGGAAAAGAAACATTTATTTTTTTACCTTATAATATTTAAGATGAGTTTCCGGTACCCATATGATTTAAAAGGTATAGTAAGAGCTTAATGTTCCTCACGGGGAGGAGGAATTCGTATTATCTTCTGTCAAGGTTAACTTTATGGTCTTAGTTTGTTGGTAATTTTATGCTTTCTTGATAAAGTCACGCAAAGATGTTTATTCTTATTTTTTGTCTTTTTTTTCGATGCAAAATGTCTAATGATATTTTTTATGGAATTTGAAAAATTTCTTATGGCAGTTTATATATATATATATATATATATATATATATATATATATATATATATATATATATATATATATATATATATATATATATATATATTTACTATGAGGATAACTAATTTCATGCTTGGATCTCTCTCTCTCTCTCTCTCTCTCTCTCTCTCTCTCTCTCTCTCTCTCTCTCTCTCTGAGAAATGTTAGTAGTAATTGGTAGCAGCGATAATTATTGAGATCCATTATGAATTCGACCAATTTCCAGCTCGGTGAAGTTCAAAAGTAAAAGACCCCAGATCTGTTTTTGGCGTGAGTTCAAGGCAAAGAATAAACGTGACTGACCTCATTTGGAACTTTACCAGTAGTCCCATGTTATACAGATCTGTTACCGACTGGAAAATGATTAGTGTCTATTCAAATGATATCTCGATTCTACGAGACAGAAAATATCCCCCATTCGCGTAAGAGTGCGTCTGACTCTACTTTGGAGTTTACAGCAAGTTATCAAAAACTGTTTTAGTCTATTCTGAATTTTTACCTGCAGAACATTTTTTTTTACGGATTGACAATTCTGGAATGAGTTTGACCAAACATATGCCTTAATATTTATTGATATGCGAAGTCCATTCTACCCTACTCTATATGAATGACTGGGTAGTAATTTGTGTCAAACAGTGTCCAGAAAACATCGAATTTCACACACTTAATATCGTGATTACCTGAAAATTATAATCATGACTCTGTCTACTCATTTCCAACTCGATCATCGATTCACCATCATTGACAGCGGAAGTTATATATGTATGGCAAGGCCTGTAATGGTAATTAGTTCTTAATATGGATATCAAATATGATAAAAATCCATTTAAATAGCTTCTGCTTCACTACTAAAAATTAATATACCGGAACATTTCTTGGAAAAAAGCGTTAAGCCCTAGTGTTTTGTATGTGTGAAAATCTTACTCAGAAAACTCATAACAACTAGCTTTTTTTTTCTTTTTTTCCCTTTTCTATTGTTGCTCATCCTTTTCCTGAACAGCATTTTAATCATATAATTTTTCATCTTAACATACTTTCTCCATCATTTTCTCATGACTATGTAATGATTCTCTAGATAGGACAAAACAAGGCTGAAACGATAGAAGTTCTTTCTGTGTTATAAATTGCAGTGTTCTGTTGATTTTTCAGAAAGGTCATTTTGGTATATTTTGGTTTATTCCCATAGATAATGTTTATATAGATAATCTCTTACTTTTAGGCATAAAATCTCCTCCATATATCATTAAATCAATTGTTATCCCATCTTAACCTGCTGTTTTGCCTCTTGCAAAATTTCTGGTAAGCAAAATGAGATTATAAAATGTAAAATGCCCCTTACTCTAAAAAAGTATTTTGTAAGACGTGAATAAGAAAAAATACTCTTTACTCACAAAACCTTATTGGAAAAGGAAATTTTAGGATAACCCTTTTATGTGTAATATAAATTTCACCAAAGTAAAAGATTTGGTGGACCGAAGAAACGTTTTAAGGACTATTTGAAAGAAAATATGAAAATGTGTGAGAGAAGTCTTTGAATAATCGTTCTACTTTATTTTTGCAAAGTTTGATTATCATTCAACAACAACAACAAAAACAGCATATTTTCACAAGCCAATCCGTAATCAACCGATGTAATTATCAAGCATGAATACCCCAACGATCGAGTGCGTATTGTTGTTTTCATTACCAAGTCATTGCAAAATCAAATGTCAGTTAAAAAGTGAACTATCATGTTGGACTTGATTATCTTCACTCATTGAAACCATATTAATATTCATTTTCTGATGACTACAAACGATAATAAATCATTTTAAAGTCCGATCGGTCCAAATCCTGTTTGCTTGGTAAAGTTTGGCCTGATCGAACTAAGCATTTCCCTATTTTTGTAAGGATATTCTTTTTTGTTTAGAATGAATCTACAGGTTTTCATTTTATCATTGCAGAGTAAGAAAAAAAGTAAAAAAGGAATGATTTACTGTGCATCATAGAAAACGGAAAAACATTTTAGAAAGCTTCTCTTAAGTTAGGTTTTTACTCAGTGGTCAATAATTACACATCTTGGTAGGTTATTTGAATTATGCATTAATTAACATTTATGAGGGTAAATTAATCTTTGAATATTCCAAAGAGCCAAGCGAAAGAATGTATGCTGTAAATGATTAGTCGATGTCAAGAAGAAAAATGACTCATTAGTCCATGTAGAAATGATTGTCAACAAATAGGGAATTGCAAGAAATCGTGAATTATAAATTATAAGCAGTTGATACCCAATTTCATCATAACCCTCACTACCATATTTAAATGGTCCAATTAAAACTCATAGAGAAAACATTCCTGCTTGACCTATCATAAGTTCCGTGGGATCTTGTTCTTATAAAGTGTCTAAATGGGTGAGCTATCACCTATCCTTGGAATTATATCTTAATGCTCTGTGAAAAATACTGAAGATTATATTTGTAGTTTCAGGAGGTTTGATTAACTCCGCTAATGAAGTTGAGAGGAGGTTATGTTTTCTCATCTATTATGCTGTTTGTTCATTTGTCTATTTGTTTGTTTGTGAACAATTTCCTGGCCACAATTTTAATCATAGAGTAGGAAAACTTTCAAGGAATAATTGTTATAATGAGGCGTGGAAGGGATTCGATTCTAAAGTTCCATTTTTATAGTCAAGGTTAAGATTGAGTGAAAGGTCTACCGAATTAACCCTAACCTTAACTGCAAGCTCGCACCTAGTTGTCTCACACACTTCACATACGTCTAAGGTATACTTTGATTCTCGAAAAGGCAAGCTGGTCTCGACAAAAAAGCTGCCGTGGTGGAGGTCATAACTGACAGATTGCTTTTCAGAATTCTAATTCTAAGCTAATAAACGTTGGTGTTAAATCCCATTTCACAAAAGTATCTGTGGATGAATTACTGGAGCTTTTTAAGAACGAACTCTTCAATCATAGAATTGAGACTAAAAGGCTGTCGGTTAACCCATAATGGTGAATTCTCTGAACAAAAACTTAGTTTGGCCCTGGCCAATCTTCTATCTCCATTGTTAAGCCATATTTACTGGACTTTTTTGTTCTTGTAAAACAGAGTGCCTACCTAAGATTCTACCTGCATGTAATATTTGCGTGCTTCCAGGTATTGTTGTATATGGATGCTGTTGCTGCCCTCACCCACCGGTTGTGACTACTTCCAAGAGAATATATGCACGACTAGGTCCTTTTGTTTGTATATGCATGATCTATTTATTGTTATTACTATTCTTAAAATATCTTATATTAACCATTCCTTATTTATGTTGCAGTTTGTTTATTTCTTGCTCCCTATCGTCACTGAGCTATTTTTTCCTGTTCGATCCTTTGGGTTTATAAGATCTCTCTCTCTCTCTCTCTCTCTCTCTCTCTCTCTCTCTCTCTTACTCGGGAGGGATGGGGAGGTCACTCTCATCGGAAAAAAGTCCAGGGGACTTGGTCCAGGCTATTCAAGACCTTTCACATAAAACTTTCTAGAAGCTAGGGCAGTGCTCCTTACCTTAAAGAAAGTCTCCCCGCGTCATTCGATCCACATAAGGTGGTGATAGACAGCGAGGTAGTTGTGAGATACTTGAATCGACAAGGATCGAGGTCACCACCTCTCAACCAGGTGATGTTGGCCGTCTTCCGATTGGCGGAAAAGAAGAAGTGGTACCTGTCGGCAGTTCACCTTCAAGGAGTCCGCAATGTGACAGCGGACGCTCTATCCAGGTTCACACCGATAGAGTCGGAATGGTCCTTAGACGCAGGATCATTCTCCTTCATTCTGAATCAGTCCCAGAACTGCAGATAGACCTCTTTGCGACGAAAGACAACAAGAAGTTGCCCCTGTACGTGCCCCGTACGAGGACCCCCTTAGCGGAAGCAGTGGACGCGATGTCCCTCGACTGGAACAGATGGTCCAAGATTTATCTGTTCCCTCCTCATAACCTTCTGTTGAGGGTCCTCAACAAACTGAGATCCTTCAAAGGGTAGCGGCAATAGTGGCCCACAAGTGGCCGAACAGCGTGTGGTTCCTCCTGGCATTGGAACTGTAGCTGAAGTTTGTACCACTACCAGATCCAGTTCTGACCCAGCGAGTCCAGAAGTCAACTGTCTGCGCTTCATTACAGAAAACCCGGCCCCTGCAGCTCATGATTTTCTCTCCTTAGCGGTGAGAAAGCGTTTCGGGATTTCGAAAGCCAGTATAGACTTCCTTGAGGAATATAAGTGCAAATCTACTAGAAGGCAATATGAGTCATCTTGGAGAAAATGGGTGGCCTTTTGTCAAGGCGAAGATTCCGCAGGAGATCTTGACAGACTTCTGCTTATCTTTTTTCCCCCACCTCCATGGTCAAGGGTTGGCAGCGAACACGATTTCAGCGTGTAAGTCTGCTTTGACAAGACCCATTCTATATGCCTTCCAGGTCGACCTAGGTAACGAGATCTTTAATAAGGTCCCGAAAGCCTGTGCTAGGCTCAGACCTCCAGCACCTCCAAAGCCCATTTCATGGTCTTTAGACAAGTTCTTCATTTCGCTTCTCTGTTGAGCAATGAAGAGTGTGCGTTAAAGGATTTGACACAAAAAGTTATTTTCCTATTTTTGCACTCGCGTCCGGGGCCAGGGTTAGTGAGATTGTAGCCTCTCGAGAGAGGCAGGTCGTGTTCAGTTCCTGGATGGGGAAGAACTGAACCTGTTTCCGGATCCTACGTTTCTCGCCAAGAATGAGTTACCCACCAACAGGTGGGGTCCCTGGAGAATCTGCCTTCTGAAAGAAGATGCATCTCTATGTCCAGTAGAATGCCTAAAGGTCTATCTTCATAGAACTTCAGACTTCAAGGGTGGTCAACTATTCAGGGGAGAAACATCAGGCTCAAATTTATCTCTGAATCAACTCAGAGCGAAAATCACATATTTTATTCGCAGAGCGGATCCTGACAATACACCCGCAGGTCACGATCCGAGGAAAGTTGCCTCATCCTTAAATTTCTTTATTTGTATGGATTTTGAACATCTCCGTTCATACACTGGCTGGAAGTCTTCCAGAGTGTTCTTTCGCCACTATGCGAAGCAAGTAGAGGAACTAATAGAGATCTGTTGTAGCAGTGGGTCGCGGTGTTAACCCTACTGTTTAACTCTGCGAGGAACAGTGGTCTTAATTGGGACGATTAATTCCAGGGTGAGTGTGTAGTTACATACTGTACTACAAACTAAGTGAGGGCACTGTGTTGCCCATCCAGACTGTTCCATTTCCGAAGGTGAACCTAGCATAAGTGCAGACATGTGTGCCGGGCGTTTCTAACGCTAATGTCATTGATTTGTAATACAGGCTTTTATGACTTTGATACCTCGGTATCTTAAAAGTGGCATCTAATGTTTTTTCTTTCAGACAAACAAGCTCTGTTTACTATCATACTTATGCTTAAAGTTTTGGGTTATCCTCTTCTTAT